>NW_019268646.1:57075-112497 GCF_002738365.1 Cucurbita moschata
CCCCCCCCGCGCAAGCTGAGCGTCGGATTTGAACGAACGTGAAGCTTGGATCTGAAAAATTCAAAGAGAGGTCGAGAAATACTTTTTTTGAAGATGTCAGCAACTTGGAGATGAGAGGGTACATATTGTGTGCGAAGTTTGCCAGCGATAACAAATTCTCGAAAGAAATGATAATCTAGTTCAACATGTTTGGCCCACTTGTGAGAAACGGGGTTAGAGCTCAAAAAAATAGCACTTTTGTTATCACATAAGAGTAAGGGCAGCTGTGAAATAGGGACCTTGAGGTCATGCAAAAGATGCGTAACCCAAAGAAGTTCAGCAGCAGTTGTGGCAAGAGCACAATACTCAGATTCACAGTTGGAGCGTGAGACAGTAGGTTTGCTTTTTGGCACTCCAAGAAACCAGATTGTTACCAAGATAAATAGAATAGCCGGATGTAGAACGACGAGTATCGGGACAACCAGCCCAGTCAGCATCCGAATAAGCGACTAGCGTACTAGGAACAGTGGATGGATGAAAGGTAAGACCAAAGTGGAGTGTTCCTTTGACATAACGAAGAATATGTTTGACAGCAAGAAAGTGATCTGCAGTAGGGGCATGCAAGAATTGACTAACAGAATTGACAGCATAGGCAATATCTGGACGCGTAATAGTCAAGTACTGAAGGGCACCAACAAGAGATCTATAGAGAGTAGGATCAGAGAAAGGAGAACCATCAGCAGTTAAGTGTTGAGAAACAACCATAGGAGTGTGGACAGGTTTGCTATCGAGCAACTGAGCACGAGTAAGAATATCTCGAGCATATTTTAACTGACTAATAAAGAGACCATCAGGAGTGGGTGAAGCTTCAAGACCAAGACAGTAACTAAGAGAACCCAAATCTTTGGTAGCAAACTCAGAATGAAGCTTGCGAGTAAAGCTGTCAATAAGAGATGAGTTGTTGCCGGTAACAATAATGTCATCAACATAAAGAAGCAAATAGATAAAGTTAGATTGCTGATGAAAGACAAAAAGGGACGTATCAGTGCGACTGCAAGAAAACCCAAGTATGAGAAGAAATGAGCTAAAACGCTGAAACTAGGCACGAAGAGCTTGTTTTAAGCCATAGAGGGCTTTTTTTAATAGACAAACATGAGCGGGAGATCAAGGATCAATATACCCAGGAGGTTGTTCCATATGAACATGTTCAATAAGAGTTCCATTGAGAAAAGCATCCTTGACATCAAGTTGTCGAAGAGGCCATTTATTTGTGACTGCAATGGAAAGCACAACACGGACAGTGATAGCTTTGACAACCGGACTAAAAGGGTCAGTGTAGTCAAGACCAGGAACCTAAGTATAACCTTTAGCAACAAGACGAGCCTTGAAATGCTCGACGAATCCATCAGGCAAATATTTAATACGAAACACCCATTTAGAGTTCACGATGTTGGTGTTGGCAGGGCGAGGAATCAAAGTCCAAGTATCATTTTGTTGTAACGCTCGAATTTCTTCATCCATGGCAGCCACCCAAGCAGGATTCTTAACCGCAGATTTGAATCCTTTTGGCTCAGTGGATGCAAGAAGAGTAGAAAGAAGTCCAGATGAGCCAAAAATACTAAGATTTGCTGGATGACGAGTTTTGAATATACCAGCTTTGGCTCATGTGTTCATAGGATGAGTGCCCAAAGAAGAGGAATCAACAGTAGGTTCAATAGAGGTCGAATTAGAAGTCGAGGGTGGCAAAGTGAAACCTGCAAGAGAAGTATCAACTTGCACAGACTCATCCACAAGGTCATAACAAATATCACACGGGGATGAACTGGATCGAGGAATGTGCGATAATGAAGTGGTAGGGGGGGATGAATCAATATGATAAAGATGTGGTTCCAAGAAATTTGAAATAAGAATAGAAGAAAGAGGTTGGGCCTGGGAGCTAGGGATAGTAGGAAAGTGAGTTTCATCAAATTGAGCATGGCGGGTGATATATAACTTAGTGGTGGCGGGATCAAGACAGCGAAACCCTTTATGAGCAGGACTATAACCTAAAAAAATACAAGGAATTCTGCGGGGAGAAAGCTTGTTAGGCATATAATCACGCAAATAAGGATAAACACGACAACCAAAGGGATGAAAATTGTCATAATGTGGAGTGTAGCCATAAAGAAGTTCAAAGGGTGACTTACCTCCAAGAAGTGGAGTAGGTAACCGGTTGATAATATAAGCTGCAGTGCTGAAGGCGTCAACCCAAAAACGAGGAGAAAGATGAGAGTCAAAGAGAAGGGCCAAGCTAGTCTCAATCACATGACGATGTTTTCTCTCAGCACGACCATTTTGAGTAGGTGTATATGGACAAGAGAATTGATGGTGGATGCCAGAATTATGTAAATGAGTTTTGAAACAAGTACTAGTAATTCGGTACCATCATTGCTTTGAAATACCTTGATACGAGAAGAATATTGATTTTCCACAAATTTTTGAAATTGAAGAAAAATATCAAAAAAATCAGATTTAAATTTTAAAGGGTAAAGCCAAGTGAATCGAGAATAATCATCAATAAAAATAACATAATAAAGAAACCCCGAATTTGATTTGACGGGAGAAGGATCCCAAAGATCACAATGAATAAGATCTAACACATGAGACGACCCACGTTCATTGCGGGAATAAGGCAATCGATGACTTTTCGCAAGCTGACAAGTATTACATAATGATGGAGAAGGCAATAAAGATGTAAGAGAAAGATGACCTTTTCTATTTAAAAAGAAATAACATAATGATTCACATGACCCAAATGAGCATGCCATAAATCAACGTAAGGATTTGTTTCTAAGGGCTGAAATAAAAGCAGAATTGCGGCACTCCAGCACATATAGCCCTCCATCTCTTTTACCGGTTGCCACCACTCTTCCTGTTTGACGATTCTGGATAGTAATAAGATTATTAATAAATGTAACGGAGAGAGGAAAATCATATGTTAATTTACTTATGGAAAGAAGATTTTGAGTGAGGTGAGGGACAGCCAAGACATCTAATAAGTGAATATTTGGTACAGGAGAAAGAGTACCGGTGTGGGTAATGGGTAGGGATGCACCGTTTCCTACGATCACAGAGTCCTTACCCGTGTAATTTTTAGACTGATCTAGAATAGATGGGTCGGCAGTCATATGGGCCGAAGCCCCAATGTCTAGAGACCAATCAACAGCATTGGGTCCAACAATAGAACATGACGTGTTAAAGGCTTCAGCAAGGTGAGCATGAGAAGAATCAAGTCGAACATACCATTGGTTGCAGCGACTGCATAATGGCCCTCTTTACGGCATATTTGGCAGTGAGGTGGTCGACGACCCTGACCTGAGTGGGTTCGTCCTCGATTAGAAGAGTTGTTTTTGTGAAAATAAGAACGATCTCGCTAGTTACTAAAGGAAGTAGGGTGGTTTCCATGGGTGCGACCACGATTAGTGGCTGTGAATGCTATAGGAGTGGAGTCAGAGGACTCAAGGGAACGCTGGAACAACTCAAAACTTTTAGCTTTAGAGACTAAATCTGCAAAACAGGGGATAGGGGTGAGAGCCATCTGAGCAGTAGAAAAAGCTGAAAATTCGGTGCCGAGTCCACAAAGGAACCAGTGCACTTTATCAATGTCCTCAACGGGTCTGCCAATGGCATGAATTTGGTCACAATTTTTTTTGAAGGCACGGGCATACTCAGCAACAAGTTTGGTGCCACGTTTCATCAACTACAAGTTAGCCTTGAGTCTCAATTCACGAGCTTTCGACTGATGGCTGAACGTAGTTTCCAACACAAGCCAAACATCACGTGTAGTAGAGAGACCAACGACAACAGCAATGGCTTCCTCAATGAGAGAGGAGAGCAAGAGACAGAGAAGTCGTTGATCGGCTGCTCTCCATATCAAATATTTGAGGTTGAGTGTTGAGGAGGTTTCTGGTTCAAAGCGAGGTGGTGGAACCATAGTTCCATCAACATAGCCCAGCATGTCTTGACTCAAAGAAGGTAATTGGAGGAAGAAAGTTTAATGGTGATCATATGGATTAGAGTATTGAAAGGAAGAAGATGATAAGAAGATTCGGAAACCATAGAGAAGAAAGGATCAGGGTTGTTAAACCGAAAGGGCTCTGATACCATGTAAATGTTTGCTGAATCCACCACACCTAAATGGGGGTGAGAGTTCTCTTATTTATAATCATTTACAAAATACAGAATATGGTAAATTACAAATAATATGGAAATTACAATAAAAGGAAAGAATAATAAAGGAATACAATATATTTGCCTTTAAAAGGCAAATATGGTAAGTCGTAGTGTAAGGCAAATATCTAGATACTTGCCTTATAATGAACAGTAACTATCCTTAACAGTTCCCAATTGAAGAAAATTCGTTTCGGGTTCAAATTGGGGGTAAGTGTCGAATTCCTACCTACGACCTTTTCCTTCAAATTAAGGATTCCTTTAGCTTTATTGAAAGAATATGAGTAACTTTGATGAAGGAATCAAGAGCTGAAACGTCGTAGAACAAGATAACCAAGAGATCAAAAATCGGAGGTGTCGGGTAACCTGCAGACCGAGAGTGATTTCTCAAAATTAAGGTGTCACACTCAAAGTCCTTCCTCCAAACCAATTCCTTTAGCTTGAGGGAACAATAAGAAAGAGGTTTCGTGAAGAAATCGAACCTCGAAAACCCCTATAATCGGCTACTCAATAAGAAATCCTCTGTTTTCACTTCGGCGAGAAATCATATTTTGGACGAACGTTGGAAGCAAATATCTTAGGCTACGATCGATGAGAAGGTATGAAATTAATCCCTAGCTCTTCCTTGTAACACCCTCTTTAAGTTTCATGAAGGAATCAAGGGAAGAAACGGTGTGATAGGAGCTGGGGAGGGCGAGTTTCAGACGGCGGCGCGAACGGTCGCGTGCATCGATGACGTGGCCGGTTCAGTTGAACCGGCCATGTCAACCCAAAACTCAACCTTTCCTCAGTTTTTCTCAATTTTAACCTCCTTCTAGACCGGTTCTCATGAAAACCTTTATGGTTTCAGAAAGTAAACACAATAAGGAGTCTGTGAAAGGAAAGTTGAGGTAATTCGGGTACCAAAAGCTCAAGAACGGAGGTCCCGAACGTCGACAACGAGGTAAGTAGCCACCTGAGGATATCTACCTACGGTTCCTGACCTAGATGACCTCCAAATGCTACAAAACCCTGAAGTAGATCTTATTTTATGATCTTTGATGATTTGGTGAAGTTTGAAAGCCATTGGAACACGTTAAGTAGCAAAACTAAGAATTAGGTGTAAAATGACCAAAATGCCCCTAGGATTACTTCAAAGATTGCAAGGTCTATACGTGCTCCAAATGATTTTCTACTTGTTATAAGGTCGATTATGAAGGACATGAAGATAAGTTTGAGGTTTCAAGTTGATTGGAGTAAGTTTGAAACCTAAACCAAGTTAGGATCCAAGAAACACATAAAGGAAACACCACAAGACTTTAGACTCTTCTAGAACCCTCTAAAGAACTCCCTAGGAATCTATGACCTTCTAGAACAACTTACACTAAGATGGGCTCATATGGTTACAAATACAAGTTACAACTTATGCCTCAAGAAATTAAGGACCTTAGAAACTTACAAGATTAAGAACCAAGAACAACAACACACAAGCTTTACATCTACCCAAGTAAGAAGAATGTTAGGTACCACTCAAGGACGAGGGACCAAGGTCCCCAAACACGGTCCCCAAACACAAGGAACTCAAGAATGCTAGGAAATACTTTAGTCATGTCCAAAGTGACCCATGACCTCCCACCAAGTGGTGCCCAATAATTCCTCTTCTAGGTAGGATGCCCTGCACCATGTTTCCTTTGCAGGCCCCAAGTTTTCCTCATCTAGAAGAGATGCCCTGCAGACTTGCAGGATGCCATGTTTAAGTATGCACCGAGCAAGTGACCTTTATGGTCTATTAAGGGGAGTAGTCTAAGGTCACGGAGGAGCAAGAAGAGAGTAAGTTACCTTAGCCACGAATCAAGAACCTCCTAAGACCTCCCACGGTACAACATGCTCATGACTTAGACTACGCTACTTGGAACACATGAAGCCTTGAGCGTAGGTAAGTAGACTGTATTATAGGGCAAGCCCTTGATGCAGTATTAAGACTACATCGCTTAGAACGTAAGAAGCCTTGAATGTAGATTTTCAGACTATACCGCTTGGAATGCATGAAGCCTTGGGCATAGGTTAAGCAGACTGTATTATAGGGCAAGCCCTTGATGCAGTATTAAGATTACATAGCTTGGAATGTAAGAAGCCTTGGATGTAGGTTTTCAGACTATGCCGCTTGAAACGCATGAAGCCTTGGGCATAGGATTAAGCAGACCGTATCGGAGGGCAAGTCCTAAGATGCAGTAAGACTACGTCGCTTGGAACGCATGAAGCCTTGGACACAGGATTGTCAGGTGCATGTCTAGTGCCGTAAATCCTAGGGGGAGAGTCTTGGAGAACGAATCAAGAACAGAACAAGAACCAAGAAAGTACCAAGAACAAGAGAAAGATCAAGGAATAGAACAAGGACCAACCAAAACTAGGAACAAAGGACCAAGAACCAAAAATCATAGTACTAAGGCCCTTAAAGAAAAACCAAGGTTTTAGGATTCAAGGACCAAGGTCCTCAAGAAAGATCAAGATAAGAACCCCAAGTCAAGAACAAGAATTAGAGGGGCCTAAGTACTTACGATAAGAACAAGCAAGAATAAAGAATGTGGTACCCTAGCATATCAAGGACACAATTAAGAGCCTATAAGTAGGCTACTTACTGAGTCTTGTACTCATTCCTTATTCTCCATTTTTTTCCAGGTGATAAGGAGCTGGTCGAGGTCGGGAGCAGACTCTGGAGCAGGTGCCATAGACTAACCTCACCCGTCATCCTCAACTCTTTTGTTTTTAAATGTTTGCGTCGGTTCCTTATACTGTCTTTTAATTATTATGTTGTATTTTAAATTACTAATGTGCACACACTATTTTGGTATAATGTAAATTATGCTCTAAATTTTAATGGTTTTATCAAGAAGGAAAAAATTTATCCGTCTTTTAGACCCATCGCGTCAACCGGTCCTTACAATGTAAGTCATGATAAGTACTATTCATACATGATTCATATGTGTACTATGACATGAATGAAATGAAAAACGAAATGATTCTTATTATATGCTATGATTTTAAGCTATGGAGACCTCATGCATTTATCAATGTCATGTGCATTAGGATATTTCCTCGTTATGTTATGTTAGTACAGATGTGTACCTTCGATATTCTTGTTCATCATGATATCATGTGAGCCTTTTACTCTATGGTGTCTAGCGACACATTAGCGTGTTTAGCTCGATAAAGCCAGACCTAGGGGTACGTATACGAGCGTGCCTACTAGTTCCATGTGTGCATGCGTGGGCCGTGTGTGGGGAAGTACCAACATCGAACCCTACCTGAACTGGAAAGAGGAAAAAATATCTTATAGACTCGGGCTTACAAGCTACATTATTTTAGTGTCTCGATATTTTTTAAAGTTTAGACGCTGGAAGAAGAAAAAATATGGTCTAGTTTTATAATATTTAAAAAGAGAGGGGTGGGTGGGTCGAAGTCTAGTTTCCCTCCTAGCTTTACTAAGCCTCCAAATAAGATCTCCTTGCCGGAATTATGAGTTTGGAAGACTGAAGGAGCGAAATTATGCCGGAGAGAGGAGGAAGTATGAACATCTTTGTTTTGATATTACTTTGCTTCGCCGTTCCCTCTCTCCAAGCAGGAGATGAAGAAACGGGCGGATTCTCTCATTCGAAACCCAATTATTGGAACAACAGGAAAATCGTGGAGGCGAAGGGAGAACCTGATTCTGTAATTTGGGTGGTTCAGCTCTCTGATCTCCATTTCAGTGTTCACCATCCGGACAGAGCTCTCCAATTCAGGGATTTCGTGGGACCTGCTCTTGCCATGATCAATCCTTCTCTGGTTCTTATCACGGGTGATCTTACAGGTTCCGCTCTCTCTCTATTTTTTGATTTTATGTCGAATTAGCTCATTCTTGTTCTTTTAATTGCATGATGTGCATATAATCAGATGTTTTTGTCTTAAAACGTTCTGCTATTTGTTTGATTTTTGTAAATTTTTCATAGTATTATACCTCTAGAGCCATTACGTGGTGTCGGGGTCTGCATAAATTTTCAGATTGTGGAAAATCATAATTTTCAATTGCTTTCATTGGAAATTTTCTTGCCATTTCTTCTGGTTGATTTCTGTCTTTTGATGATGGCTAAACATAACTAGCGTTCTGGGTCCTTGTGATAACTTGTTTTGCTCTAGAGCAAAAGCAACATACGTTGAATGTTCTGTGAGTTGCAGCAGAATGCCTTTTCATTTGAATCATTTTTGGCAATTAGAGGTGGTGAATTGTACAAGGGCTCAAAAGTAATAAAAAAAGTTAAACTTATCTGAAAAAATTATAGCCCTTAATGTGGATACATGAGCTTCTTACAATTCTTTTATTATAATTTTTGTTGTTGTTATTGTTATTTGTGGCAAAAATTAGGGCTAATGAATATGGACTCTAGCTATGCTATTAACATTGCCAACCCTTCCAAGTCTAGAACCTTGATCTTTCTAATACTTAGTGTAGAAGTCATAAACGATGTCCAAACGAAAAAATTATAACCCTTGAGACTGTTCTTGTATTTATCAGATGGAAAAAGCAAGGACTTGTTAACCATGATACAAATTGAGGAGGAATGGATGGAATATCAAAATGTAATGGAAGAGGTTATAACAAGAAGTGGACTAGACAAAAGCATCTTCTTTGACCTTAGAGGAAATCATGATAAATTTGGTGTTCCATCCGTTGGTGGCTCATTTGATTACTTTTCAAACTATAGCATCAGTGGACAGCTGGGCAGAAATGCAAATGTGTTTAGTGTCACTGCTCAGGTTAGTTATTATCTTTTGATGAGGTATGTGGTGAGTACATGTACTTGTAATATCATGGTTCTAATATCGTCCTCCTTTTATAGCCTGAGGAGAATACGTCCTCTCAGGTCTTAGTTATGGAAAAACTATTTAGATCGGAAAGCCCCATCGAATGATTGAACTCTCTTTTCCAAGCACATGAAATATTTGACCTTCCAACATCCCCTATTATCCTATAAACCTATTTCAGAAGAATGTTTAAATTTTACTATGGCATGTTAGATAATCCTGTGGTAATCTCTCTTCCAAAAACAAATCCCAAAATAACAAATTAATGTTTTTCAAGCGAACTACCATGTCTATTTATGGAATATTTTGGTATAGAAATATGCTACTTTTTTCGTTATCCTTTTAAGTTGAATTTTTTGGGGATAGAAATGAGCAGTCAAACTGTCCATGAAATTTGGACAATCACGTTCGAGAAGTAAAAGGTTTACTTTGTTTTTTTTTTCTTTTGGGTTAATCGGGATTTGATTATCCTCATCATTTGAACTGGAAATTAATTAACCTAACTTGGTACAAATGCAATATGGGGTCGTTCATGCAACATGGCTCTTCTTGGGTTCTTATTTATTTATTTGTTCCCATTTATTCTTACATTGCGTTAGGTCTTTAGTATATATATATACACACACACACACATTTATGCAGAGGTTCATGTGAAATTTTGCAAGGGCAAATACCTGCCATTGGCTACTTGACTACTTGACTAAAGAGCAGCTCATTAATAGATTATTTTGTTTCATCATTCAGGCTGGTCAACATAAGTACCTTTTTGTTGGATTTGACAGCACCATGTCCGTTGGTTTGAGAGGCCCATCAAATGTCTTTGGGCATCCAACTGATCAGCTATTAACTGACTTAGATTTGGAACTCTCTCAATGGGATTCATTGACAACTGATCCAGTAACTAAGATTTCTTTTGGGCATTTTCCTCTCTCATTCTCAGCTTCCTCCCTCTCAGGAAAGAGTCTGAGAGATATATTTTTGAAACATTCTTTATCAGCTTACTTATGCGGGCATCTCCATACAAGGTTTGGCAAAAATTTGAAGAGGCATCATCATTCAAATTCTAGTTTTTTGTCACGGAAGTTTTTCCAGTTTAATTTGCACCAAGTATCTTCTGGAAATATTACCAACTGTTCGGTTAAAGTTCCACCAGTTCAAGAATTCTGGGAGTGGGAGATGGGTGACTGGAGAAAGAGTAGGGCCATGCGAGTTTTGGCCATTGATCGAGGTCACGTGTCATATGTTGACATTGACTTCAAGACTGAAAGTAATAAAACTATTTTGTTGCCTACATTTCCATTAGATTCACGCTTCATGTCAAGATCTTCGTTCGCTTATGAATATAAATGCCATGAGATGGCCACTTCAGCTTTGATAAGAGCACTTGTTTTTTCTATTTCTCCTATTGTATCTGTGGAGGCTAGAATATATGACTCTAATCCTGGAACTCTCAGTTTGATCCTACAAGCACCTATGAGTAGAACGCGTGTAGATAACATCTCAAGAGGAGCTCTTTACACTGCTCCATGGAATTACAAAGCCTTTGAAGACCCATCTCCTGATAGATATTATCTGCAAATAGAAGCAACTGACATTGCAGGAAGGTCAACTTTATCTGTATTGAGGCCATTTTCTGTCAATGGTCTCACTGCAAAAGTGTCCTGGACATGGAATGAGTTCAGGGTTATGGGAGTTCAATGGGCAGCCCTATATTTCCCTGTACTCTGGTCAGCTCTGTTTATCATGCTCTCAATGCTTATTCTTCCAAAAGTGATTCTTATTTTTTCAAAGAAGCAATACACTTACAACAATTTCAAGGTGAATAAAAGCTTCCTAAATGGCATGGCATGGGTTATACAGGAGATTAGCAAGGTTCCCATGTTATGGTTCTGCATAGTAGGTTACTTAATCTACCTTATGGCATTTCCATGGTTTATTGGGAAAGTCTTCACGGATGGAAAGGACTGGGGATACATGACCTGTATGGGATGGGTGGTCAAAACTTCAAATGAAACGAACAAACATAGATATATTGGTTCTCCAGATATCCTGGTTGTGGTTCTTTCCCATCTTCTGTTTGTGGTTTACCCTGCTATTTTCATCATGGTTGCTTTTGCTGTTGAAAGAGGAGTCTATGGGTACCATTTCATCTCTCTTTTAGCAAAGAAAGAAGATGATTATGACCACAATAATAAGAGGCGTGAATCATTTGACTTGACAAGCAATGTGAGGCTTAGTGTTTGGTTTAAATGGAGGTGGATTCGGAAAGTTCTTCTGATCATTTGTGCAGTATTGTGTTGGAAGCATTTTTTGGTAAGTCGTTATCAAATAATCTTTTCCTTAATCGTTATTATACTTCTGCAAAAATTTTAGCTTTTCTTGAAATAAAAAATAAATGCTTTATGAGATGAGCTTTATGAGATGCTATCTCTTAGAATTATTATCTAGTTTTCTGAATGTCAATTACTTGCACCAAAATTAATCAGATATAATCATGGTATGGCTTAAGAGTCGGATATTTATTTCTGGCATGTCTCTTTCGAAATTCTCTCTAGATCTAAAAATAGTTGCAAGCTAAAAAAGTGAAACAAAATGGAAATTCAGAGTTCTCTCAAGTATTTGTTCTTGTTTGGTGCACATCACCAATACATAGTATTTTTCTGGCATGGCTCCTTGTTATAAAATAGTGTTTATATTAGTTATCCACTTTACTACCAACAAATTGGTTTAAGAGATAGGTAAAATTCAAACAATCTAGTTTATTTCACTCATGTTTCAAGGCAGAAATTATGATCACTGCAGTTTCTGTGAAGTTATTGCTTAAATCATTAAAGTTTTATAGTAATGTTGAGGAAACTTTGAAGAACTTGAAGTTGACAGTGAGATGAGGCTAGCTCAGAGAAATGTCATGAATGAGAAGTGACAGAAAGTTAGTAAGACGCTCTTCAAAATTATCATGCAGTCGAAAGGTCAATATTTGAGCAGATATTGAAGGTTGAAACTTGATAACAAGCTTGAGAATTTGTGGTGATAGGCCAATGGTTATCCAAGTATACTAGAGAAGGATAATAACGAGGGTGCTTAGAATACAAGTCTGTTCGTTAGCTAGTGGACCCACTTTTAGTTGGATGATATGACTTAATAACATTAGTTCCTACACGATGTTTGGTCCCTCGCTAAATTCTATATTTCTTTTTGGATTTTGGTGACCAAGTCTTTTTGTACCATTAGAGCCCCTTTTTGTAATTTATTGTTTGGCTCCCATTTTTTGTGGGTTTCCTTTTTATATGGTCTTTTATTCTTTCATTTTTTTTATCCATGAAGGTTCGGTGTATCATATAAAAAGACTTAATAACATTAGATGGTACAAAATTAGAATCAGTCGAGGAGATAGAAGCCGATTTTGAAGGACAAATAAATGATGGGTAACCCCTTTTTGTGGGGTCCTGTAGACTGTTTAGAACTGTGTTTGACAAAGATTCCACTGTTAGCTTGTGTAGAATCTAAACTTAAGGAATCTCACCAATTTGGAGGTTGTGAGTGGGTTGCTCTCTTGAACAAACTACACAACTTCAGATCGAATAGTATCGAAATTTTGAAGGTATGGCTTTTGGAAAATCGATGGCTCTTTTTTGGTCAAATCTTTCAGTCCTTAGCTTATTGTGAAGCAGGCGGCTTTGGATAACCAGAAATCGAACATTATATAGCAAGCCGCATCTCCAAAATGGTCAAGGTTTTCTTGTGATCTTCTCTTTTGAGAGGCTGAGTACGTGCCATAGAATCCAAAGAATTCTCGAAATTCCACCCATCTCTTTACTGGTGCCTTTTTTTTCTTTTTTGTTGTAAAAACAGTGGGGAATCATTGATGCACATCTTTTTCTTGTGCTCGTTCACTCCTATTTGTTGGGGTAGGCTGTTTAGTTTGTTCAATATCCTGTGGTGTTGGCCTAACAAAACCTCGGATGACCTCCTTCAACTCATCAAAGACCCTCATTTTAAAGCTCAGGTGAAAATCCTTTGGTCCAAATTCCAGATTTTTCATGGTCAAGAAACGAATATTGATGTCTTTTGGTTATTCTTTTTGCTTCTACCTTGAGAATGAAAAAGTTCTCATCCTCACTCGCAGTTTTATTTCTTTTGGTTCCCTGAGCTGAAACTGTATAAACAGCAGCCCTGGACAAGTTCCTTATTGTGCAAATTGGAGAAAGGTACTCAGAAAAATGTGTGTGTGATCGAGTCGATGTGCTTTCTTGATCTTTGATGCTTTCTTCGGTGTGTGTGGTAGGAATACAAGGCAATAAACTACTTTTGATTAACGCCATAAAATGAAAATTGTAGAAAGGTTATTGATAGATATTCCAAGTCATTTCAAGCCTATACTTTTGTTTCCATTACCACCTTTTAAGGCCATTAGATTCTGGACTTATAATACTGTTTACCAATTCATGGTGTTTTTATCACAGAATTGCAGGGCTGTAATGAAGGCTTATGAGATGAATCCATTTCTCCACTGTCCTATGTACTGCTTCGTAACACCATTGTTGTTGGGTTATGTTGCTTACCATACCAGAGGCATCCACTGAGCATTGGCCGCACTTCTTACTCTCAACTTTTAGTCGGCTTGAAGTATTTTCTGCACGAGAAGCAAGATCAGATACTAACAAATGTGCCTTTTCTGACACGATGGGGAACAACAACTTAAAAAGAACACAATTCTTGCTTGAAGTCCAATGATATGCCCATTATGTCGCAGAACACAGGCCGAAACCAAAGACTACCCTCTGTAAGATTTTGCTGTCTGTCTCTTTTTATATAGTCTGCTCCATAAACACATCTCTCGTCCTCTGAATTATTGAAAACTATAGGTTCATTTGGAAGTTCTGTTATGATGGCAGAGATTATTGCGTACTTGAAATCATTGTATATAATCTACTATCCACAATGCTGAGATCTTAGACAGAGACAATTTCAATTGTTCTGAAAATAAGTCATCATGTTTAGAAAACATTAGCCATTTGAATATATTCCAATTGCGTAGATATGAAGTGTTTCTTACAACCTAGTTTAGTAGTATGAGGGCATAAGAATGTTCTGAATATTATATACTCATTGGTAAGTTATTGTAGCATACTGAACACTCATTATTAGCTGCACAACACTTCAAATTCTCATATTGATTAAGAAAAGGGAAGATGTGTATAGTATACACAAGTATAGGACAATGCCTTTTAATTGCATTACGTCTTTGAGAGGAAATATGGAGCTTTCCCTCCGGATTTTAAAAACGTGTTTGCTAGGGAGAGGTTTTCACTCTTATAAAGAATGTCTCATTCTCCTTCTCAACCGATGTGGGATCTCACAATTGCTCAACTAGGTGAAATGTATTCAACGATGACTGCCCATTTGAACTTATATCTTACTCTTTTGAGTTTTATATGATTTCAATAGAGTTCGATTAAACTGTCCTTGCAACATGCCATAATCAATACTTTAAACCGAGAGTCAAGTTCAACACTTAATCAATCATATTTTCTATTTAACTTTTTAAGTATCCAAATAATCAAGCACATATGTCTATAGTTAATCGTGTAGGAAATCACATTCTAAATGTACAACGCATTTGGTCCATCTTTAATTCATTTAGAATTAAACAAAAAAAAAAATTTGTTATAAGCAATCATACTTTTGATGTAAACAATATGATGAAAGTATATAGTTAATCGTGTAGGAAATCACATTCTAAATGTACAACGCATTTGGTCCGTCTTTAATTCATTTAGAATTAAACAAAAAAAATTTGTTATAAGCAATCATACTTTTGATGTAAACAATATGATGAAAGTTATACGAGTTACTCCATAAACTTATAAATTATAAGTTCTAATGATGCAAAGTTAAACTCTCTCGTTAATCAATTTTCATTTATTAACTATAGGTTACTCTATTATAGACCTTTTGCTATTATCTAAAAAAAAAAATTATTTTTCAAAATTTAAATTTTCACAAATATCTCAAAAATACCCTCTAATAATTTGTTTACCAGAAAGTTGAGGTGGACTCAACCAAAAGTGAACGAGAGCTACACGTGACTCGGTATACATTTTTTATATTGTTTCCTATATAGTCTTAGGATAAATATTAGGTGTAATCACTATGTTTAGCTAAACTAAGTTTAATATTATGTCCTAAAAATGTGATATGAATATGTATAGGTTGAGTTAAACATCGAATGACAATCTCAGAGCAGCTATAAAATAGTTAGGGACTCAGCCGAGGTCAAACAAGTAAGCGAACTTACTCTTGGAATTACAAGAATGGTATAATGTATGATGACGCATGCCCCGTGGCCCTTACATGCGTCATAATATTATAGTTTGTTTATGTATTCTATGTGATGATGTATGATGTCGTATTATATACGAAATTCATGACCACATGGCCTTCTTGTCCACACCGATAACATGCTCTCGTGCAGACCATTGCATCGAGACCTCTCATCCTCCCTAATCTCATATCGGCCTGGTTGTTGGCCACGCCCGCTATGATCGGACAGGGAGTTGATCATGAGGATCAATCTGGTAGGGAGTAATTTCAAATTTATGTATATTTTTTATTAAATAAATTTCAGGATTTACCACCAATAATTACTTTTAAATTTAAAAATAACGTATAAATTGGAAACAGAATTTGGTTTGGTGTAGAGGTCCGCCGTATAGAACCCCATCGTGCCAAGCAACGCCAATTTCGTTTGGCGGGAAAAATCAGTTTTCTCAAGAACAATCGATCCTGCAGCATTTCTGGACCAAGAACTCGATCATCATCCTTCAAATTTTTTCAAGGTAATTGCCAAGTATACTCATCCTTCAAATTTCTGGACCAAGAACTTTTCGAATTTTGTTTTCCCTCTTTCACATTTCGATCTTTCGTTCTTGCTCTGTCTCAGCTCTCAGGGTTTCAAATTTTTGGAGTCTAGTTTATTATTATAGGAAACTAATACGACGGTGGTGGTGATGGACGTGGATGAGAATTCGGAAAATTCGAGTACGGATGGCCAAAATCGGCCACGGATGGTCCAGAAGCGGGAGAGGAACCGCACGGAAATGGACAGTTTGGAAAAGGCAGAGAGAGAGGCGAGGATCGAGGTTCTTCAGAAGGAGATGGACAGCTTGTTTAAGTATTACGACGAAGTTAAGAGTCAGAAAGTGGATATTGATTTAGACCAATGTAGCTCTCCCATTTCGATTGTTTTCGCTCTTATGGAAGAGAGTGAACTACCATTGTCGATGCTTCTTGATGAGATTTACGAGAAGATGAAGAATATAAAAGATGGCGATTTCGTGAAAGTTTCTGTTCGCACTTTTGGTCGGAGGGTCAACTATGGCTTGCCCAACGGCGATAAAGATGTTATGGAAGACATCTCTAAAGAATGTCTATGGTGTTGGGAGGTACGTTTATTATACCCATCTCTCATCTTCCCAACACTATTTATTTATATCTGATAGTTTTGTGCTTCATGATGATCTTCCTCATTAATTTTAAAGACCCCTGACCTAACGTTGATGCCAAAGTACATCCGTGGAATCTTGAGCAATCGTCGTACATGTCGGAGAAAGATTCACGAGAGGATCACTGCACTTTTGGGTAGGCACTTCTATTTTGTTTTCTATCTTCTTTTGGTTTTGGGGTCAATATGTGATCTGGGAAATATGCCTGATTTAGTGTCTTTAATTGCTGTTTTCAAGCATAAGCAATGTTTCTTTTCACTGCCTATTAGTCCTGGAACTCTTTTAGCTGTGTTAAAGTTTGATTACTTTATGGTGTTGGGCTGCTGTAACTTGTAATCTTTACCCAGTTTCATGTAAAGGATGTTTTAGGGAATGTTGAAAGGATGTGGCTATTGAAAAGGAAATGTGTATTGGAATTAGAACAGACAAGGGCTTTCTCTCACCAAATAGTTTTACAAAATCAAGAAATCATCAAGAACAGAAGTGCAATCTATAAAAAAGAAAGGAGTGCCTATGCACTATAAACTTGTTGCTTGTATAAAATAAATACCCTATTTCTTATAATTGCGTTTCTCCTTGATTTTAAAATCTTTTTCTTTTCTGGGCTTATTTTAATGGTTTGATTCTGGAGTTTTTGGTCTATTTTTCCTCCGTTGTTAATCTCTGATGAAATCCATATCCCTTGTATAGGAATAATTATGCCCTTGTATGCCTTGTATAGGAATACTTATGCCTTTGTATAGGCTTGCAGCTACTAAATGAAATCCATATGCTAAGACACGATAACTGAATTTACCTCTGAAAGAATAAAGAATAAGAAAAGAGACCGTAAAATAGTTCAATCAGTCGAATTCATCCTAAAATCCTGGGAAAGAAGTAGAATTCTTCCTAAAATCATTTTCTTTTCTGGGCTTATTTTAATGGTTTGATTCTGGAGTGTTTAGTCTATTTTTCCTCCGTTGTTAATCTCTGATGTATGTCTTATTTCAGCAATGCAGTTAGCACTTCGTAGGTTAGAGACTGATCAGACTGGCATTCGAGAGCTTACTAAGGCATCAGATGAACTTGTTAAAGTGTTTGATGAAGCCAATATCCGTTTATTAATGGATGGGTTGTCGCAGAAGATTACTACTGAAATGTATGAGCTTTTATCATCTTATTCCTATATATTGCTTGTTTAATTTTAACTTCTTATTTTAGGACTGAGAAGGAAGTAGAACGAGAAGAGAAGCTGATGGTCAAACAAATAAAGAGAAATCAGCGGGAGGCTGAAAAGGAGAAACAGAGAACAGAGAAGGAACAAAAAAAGGAAAGGTTGCAAAGGGTAAGAAGAACTTATGTGATTCAAAATTTGATTGTCTTTCTGCTCTTGGGCTTTTCAAGTGACTTTCCTGCACAATTCATTTAAAATCAGGAAAGGGAGTTAAAAGTGAAAGAAAGGGAAGAAAAACGTCAAAAAAAAAAAGAGATTGACGCTGAAAAAGAACAACGTCGCAAAGAGAAGGAAGAAGCTGAACATAAAGATCATATTTCTTTACTGAACCAAGCTTCCTTCATGAATCGTTTCCTTAGAGGAAATTCATCAAGTCCGTCGCCAAAATAATCAATCAACAACTGAATTGACTACATCAGTTCCATTGCTGGAGGCTTGCACGCAGTTAATGGACTGCACACTTTCCTCAAGTGATGAGATGATTCTTGCTGATATCCGCATGTATTCATTTTCTTTATACGGTCATACATTTAAGAAATATTCTACTTTCAGGCGGCATGTCTTCTTGGCGCTCCATAGATCATTCAATTCGTTCAAGAGGAAAAAGCCATTGGGGCATTCGTCAGAAGCCAATGGCTGAAATACTTAAGGAACTTACACTTTCAACTGCCAGAAAATCAGCTAATGATGATGAATTGGGGTAAGGAGAGGCTTGCAGATGGTAGGCAAGAACAAACTACAGATGCTGGAAGAACATATAATTGGTTTGATATAAGTGATGAATGTGTTTTAACATATTTATACTCTTCTTCTGAAGTATGCAAGTTTTCTTTCATATGAACTATTTTATTGAACTTGTTTTCCTTGTGGGAGTTTTAAAGCTTAATTGATGTGATGTTGCTGAGGAATGCATATTTCTTAAGTCTTTGCATTACGATGTCTTGAATCTTTATAGTTTACATGCTTCTCTTGTACTTGTTAATACTTGATCCTTGACAATGACAATATCTCATTTAACAGGTATCAGCTATTCAGTCCTGCTCACAGGGTATCTAAATTTGTTCCCCAATATACCAAATATCTGATTTTGTTTAAACCGATGGCAGGTTGGTGAATTGGTTCTAAATTTGACTCATAGATTTCAAAATTTTGATACATAGATGCTTTTAATAGTTGGTCACTTCTTGTTCTTTCAAGTTTTCTTTTGAGTTTTGTTCTTTCAAATACTTCAAACATGCATGGATCTGCATAGTGTTCTGGAATAGAATTCTTTAGTTGTCTGTCTCTGATATAGAACAAAATTTTGATTATGTTTGAGATTCTCAGTGATTATTTCAGTTTGTTCATTTTGATTCTGGTGTTCGATCTTACTCAACAGTATGCACGATCTTATATATATGCAGATTAAGAGGATATTACCCCAGAAGAACAAAAAGTATTGAAAAAGGTACCTGTTCAGCCGTCCAAGATCATTTTTTACCAGCTTTTGTTCTATGATCCATTGTCTGTCCCCTTCCTTATATCTGTAAATCCTGTTGTTGATTGAACCCTGAAGTGTTTGAAAAGAGAAAGGAAATAAAAACTTTGCAAAAGATGCAGAAGCCAGAGAAAAATGTTTTTAGCTCAAAAGGATATATATATATATATGGTTTCATATATCCGTCTTTCTGCATTCTCTATGTTCTCGGATCCATACTTGAAGTCATCAATATAAATCTTTAGCCAATATTTTTCTTTGCGTTTTCTCTCTTCTATCCTTTGTGTGTTCATATGGAGTGTGTGTTGTTGTGTGATGTTAACACTTGGAAACTAAGCATAGTAGTTGGAAAAAGGTTTGAAAAATGTAAGGAATGGTATATTATATGATTACTCCCTCATAAATCATACAGCGAACTAGGAAAGAACACATACGAATGAATATGAATCACAAATTGAATGAACAACAAATGAAAAGCATGCAACGGAATACAAGGAAGTATTCCTAAACAGGGAAAGGCGGCGCCCATTTGGAATCTTCAAACTGCTGAACCTTCCCACTCCTCTTCAGATCCTCTCCACTTCCATTTCCTTCAACATACAAATAGTATTTCAACCAAAACGCAAGAACCAGGACGATCCACTCCAGACAGAAGATCAAGCCGCTCAATCCGCCGCCCAATTTCAGAATCACCGTTCCGCTTTCCTCCCGGACGTACGATTTCAGTTCGCCAAGGAAGTTGGCTGTTCTGGTGTAGACCAGGACCGTGAGGGAGCCTTGGAAGATGGCGGTGAGGACGGTGAAGACCATGTGGACGCCGTACCAGCGGCCAGTGGCGGCAGAGGCCATGGCGCAGCCGGAGATAGCGCCGGCGATGGTGAATGCGTGGAGGAAGATGATGAAGAAACCGCAAACGGAAGGGAGGAGGCGGAGGGATAAGGTTAGGAAAATGCAGCTGGAGGCGGCGCCGAGGAGGACGTAGTTGCAGAGGAGGAAGAGATTGTGGATGTTGTAGTGAGCCCTAGAAATTGAGGTTGAAGAAGAGGTTGAAAGGCCCATTGGAGGAGAGAAGCGTGATTGAAAGCTTCGGATTTGGATTTATGCGATTAATGGAGAAAATTTTGGAGATTGAAGACTTTGAGATGACGTTGGTGGAGGAGGAGGAGGAAGTTTATAGGGCTTTTCAAAGCTTTTGGGGGCAACGGTCATTTTCTTTTTTGGCTCATAATTGAAATGTTTTTTTTTTTTTTTTGTCTCTTTATGTTTAAATTTTGAGGGACGTTACTCCAATTCGAATAAAATGGGATTAACGGCTACTTATTTATTAATTTCTAGAAGACCTCCCATACAATGGGCACTCAAGATGCCACAACAATGGCAACCTTTGACTACTCTATTTAGGTTAATAATCTATGTTACAAAATAATTCTCAAATGAGGTCTATATGATTGTAGAAAAATATCTAGCAACAAAGATTTACAAATAAAAAATTACATTAGCATTATAGTGATATGAATATAAGTCACCACTTCAAGATAGCGCCACGAAGCTATGGCATAGTGTCACAATCATACTATGAAAACAGTAGGTTATGACCCCACGTGGAGATCGACAAGATGGTGATCTTTAAGTGACGTCCATCTGGCCACACACGGAGGAAGACAAACAGGTGTTATGATGTGATCGAGGAGAACAGTGCATCATCCAACACACCCATAAAAGTGTGTATTAAATTCAAGTTGAGGCATAAGCAAAGATTGGAGGCAAACAAGTAGACAAGATTGTCAAAGACAAATTCTAAGAGGGTCAGGTCCCGAACTATAATCTCAAAAGTTGGGGGTTTCGATGTAAGTTTCGATATGTGACTTTGAAGTTAAGTTCGTTTATATAAAATGAGTGCTAGCCAAATTTGGTGTCAACCAAATACTCGATAAACGCTCCACGAGGTTGTATGACCGTTCACCAAAATCACGTCTACTCTTGCCAGACCAAACAAATCCCTCAAAATGTACCAAGGGAGACATGTGTCATAGTTTTGGCGACTGTTGTAAGACGAGCATCTTCCTATGAAAATAAGTTTATTGAGGACAATGTGGGACAACACAAATGTGTCGATATTGCGTCCTAGCCCATATGTTAGAGATAGGTATATGGGGCCGCTCTCTATCCATAAATGACTCAACATGGATAAATGTCTCGACAGCATCCAGATGGATAAAAATTCGAGGTGTTCTGATGATAAAGATGACTCATGGGTTGATTCTCAATAAGCATGTCCGAGCAAATAGCAAAGATTGACGATGTTTGGGGCTTGGATAGCATCACGAATCGTTGGCCATGTTGTTGAAAATCACAATGATGAGATGAAATGCAACATCACATTCAAAAGACCTTAGCTTAAAGTAGAGACAAGATCGAGTCGTATGACTTGACCTACAGTAGAGGCACGTCGGCTTGCGTTGCAACAAGCAAACATGCACGCACGAGCGATGTGTATAGTCAAACAAGCTTAGTTTCCATATGAGTTATGTCCGGTCGACGAAGGAGAATCTCTTAAGATCCAACGAAGCCACAAAACTAGACAAAAAATAAAAATGGGTTCTAAATTCGCAATAAAGTTTGTCATACGAATGTCAAAACTACGCCACCAAGACCAGTACATATCAATTAACTATAATGCCAGCCATAGCCTACTCAGCCTTTTAACTAGACTTCGAAAAGCGAGCTTTGAATGGGTCTGTTTGATGAACCCAACCATTCACTAAAGAGCAATCAATCCTAAATTTATAAGAACTTGTAAAGCCCTACTTCTGTTTTTATCTTTCCATTTTTCAATATTTGTTTCTTTCATATCTTAACAAAACTTCTACGTAAACTGATAAACAAAACCATTACCTCTAAACCAAAACAAGCAACATGAAAGTAGGAACGAGTGCTGGTGGTGGATAAAAGACAAAGCAACATTCAAGATTTTGCGCCATAATTTAAAGTTGGTTTGGTTATTACAAGAGATGAGGAGTACTAGGCATTCTATTTTGTGTACCACAAAATTTAAAACCAAGTCAATACTGATCCTTTTCTTCTAAAGCAATAAGGAACTGGAGGGTGACATAGCTGTTGCATCTACCAGCAGCAGCAACAAGACAGTCTAATCCATACTTTTCTTCAGCAATTACGATTAGAAAGTGATATCTAAGTCGAAAACGCATCAGACTTGTACCTCATATGTTGTCTTAGGCCTCAGTCGAGTCCAGCCATGTAGTTCTGTTGCTCTTACACTTGTATTTCTCGGCCGAAGATCCAGCTAAATGGAACTCTTTGTGCTTGCTTGACTCTACTTTGAGCCCTCTCTTCCAGCCTTCTAATTCTTGGAGGCAACCCGCACACGAAGTCTTGTGCTTTGCGTCCCTCGCCTGAAAGACCTGTCAAATCCTCTATTTTCCATCTGCTGACGAGGAACTCAAGAATGTCAGCATAGTCTTTAGCAGTGTAAATTCCAAGCCGCTGAGCAACAGATGAGAAGTGCTCAAAAAGGTTGTCGTCTCGGCCATCGTACATCAAATGGGCTGGCATTGAGATTTTTTTCTTCATCATGTCAGCTAAGGCCATAACTGTGTCATCAGGGTCGACCTCAAAAAGCTTCTCAACGATCTTGGTGTATGCAGTCTCATGGCGTTTTTCATCGGATGCAATTATACCACATACCTGTGCCAGCTTAAAATCACCATGCTCCTTGGCTAGCCTCGCAGTGTTCCCATGGGAGATGAAAGTTGCCCTCTCTTGAAATGAGGTGTAGATGAAACCAAGGTATGGATTGTTTTCTGTCTTGGGATCCTAAAAGGCACAAAGACAAATAACAGCAAAAGCATCTTATAATTAAACTATGATCCAGACAAATCAACTGTTGCAAACAAAATGTATACAAAAATATGACAATGAACTATTTCTAGCATTCATGATGGCAGCGAAGGCCAATATGTAAGCAGCAAGTTGCACCTACTCACAGTGACCCAGCATCCAATGTTCGATCAAATCTGATACTGTACAAACTTCAAAAGCGATCCAAGTACACAATTAAATAACCAAAAATACTTACAGAGATCGAATTGTTTAAACTCAGAATTCTAAGGGACCACAAGTTTCTAAGAACTTAGGTGCTACTTGAGATGTTTTGGAAAATTGTTACCTCCTTTTTAAGATACAGCTTCAATGAAAACATGTTCAGTTGATGTAATAAAATTTGTTTTGTCCTAGATGTTTCCTAGTAATTTTTTAGGGATGAGCACAGTACTTTTAATTGTGACTTCAAGCGCACAAAAATCTTTACTATTCAAGGGAAAAGGAATTGTTCCTAGAAACAAAAACAAAAACAAAACTATTTTTGAGAACAAGCAAACTAACCATTCCTGATCCAATGAGATACTGGATGGTCTTTTCAATTTGCTTCATATCGACTCGTCCGGACAGGTAAAGGTACTTATTCAGAAGGTCACCATGTCTATTCTCTTCGGCAGTCCAGGCCCTTGTCCATATTGCCCACGAGGTGAGGCTTGCACCGGTCTCATCACGAACACCATCAAGGGTGTTCAGCATTGTCTGGTAAGTTGGAAGTGCTTCTTCAGTGATCATGTCCCCAACCAACGTCACAAAATAGTCATCAGGAATATCCTTCGATCTCTCCCTTATTTCCTTAACTTGGTCATAAAAACCATCAGATTCCGGGTCTGGGAGATAATCTTGAGGCTGCCAACAACTTTCCACAGGCTTTAGGTGAACCAATATGTTCTGTTCTGCCCAATCTTCTAATGATTTAAAGATCTCCATCTTTTGAGGTGGCATGGAATGAGTCACTTGGACATGCACTTCCCGGGGAGGGAAATATGGCTTTTTTGTTCCCTCTGTCGATCTGTAAAATAAAATAAACGAGGTGATAAGTCGGCCGCAGTTCTATAATGCAGAAATTTTCTCTACAAGAACGAGAGGCTCCTAACTCGGTCTCTTATGAGATTCTCTGAGTGCAGTTTTACAAGCAACTCCACTCAAGAAATTACAAGCTAATCCGGAATGAGCTACTGCAGACTGCTGAGATACCAAATTGAATGGAAATGTAGTGTGAAGAAGCCAACAGTTAGTCGAGAGCAACCATAGGACATGCCTTAATCCATAGATACAAACATAATATGACCATAGAAAAGAATCAACATGAATCCAAGAAGCTGCTATTTAGATGCAACAAAGGATGAGTCCTTTTTCCTTCTTGTGAACCAGGGGAGCGTCAGAGGAGCGAAGCTCATTTTCCTTTCAGGGTAAAGCAGCACATAAAAAAGAGCTGCCCCATAAAAAATCCGGTTCCTCAACAAACGAAGTTCAGAATCAACAAGGGTACGTAGAATGAACGGAGTGCACACCAGGGGTGCAGCCCCACTTTTTTGTTCGTAGTGAGGGAGATCTCGAATGGGATTCTTCATGAAGTTCGAAAGAAAGGAATAAAATAGAGTTTCTCTATGACCTCCTCGTTTTGAGACATTATGGCTTTGGGGTCGACCCCAGTAACAAAGAAGGAATCCATAAATGGTTGTGATATATCCAACTATTTTGCATAATGTTCTAAAAGAGCCCCAAATACCCATTTCTATCTACGGAGAATAGTACACTAAATGCACCATAACAATCAGTTTTCCATATTTTTCCTTTAGATAAGGAAAACCCGTGGTGTGTTGCATAGGGAAAGAGAGGGAGAGGGGTTACTTCTATTATCTACGAGTGGAAAACGGGTATAGGGACACTGGCAGATCAACTAAACTGACAACAACATCAATGTTTTAAAACTCCAAGATTCAGATACCAAATTTTAAGACTACAAGCTTATGTTTGCTTACGTATGAACATATTCAAAAGTAAAGCAAGCCACACGCTGAATACGCTGAATAATTAAGCTCATGCAAACGGTACTCAATTTGTATTATCTCAATTTCTTAGTTTCTTTATTTTAGAAACGGTTTAAAAAGTACTGGCCAATTTTTAAGAACTTTAAAAAGTAATTTTAGAAATTATTTCTAAAATATGGCTAAAAACTCGAAAATTTAAGAGACAAAACAAAGAATTTGTTATGAAACAAGCCTAATTTTTAAAACATTCCATTCCAAAAAACTAGATAAAATGAAGGAATTAATAAGAAAAACCCCTGCAAGAATGCTTAATACAGCTTAATTTAATTTTGGTAACAACAAGGCAAGAATAAGAGCAATTTTCGAAATCCAAATATTACACTAGCACGATTATATGCGTCTGTGCGATTTTCAAATAGAACATACATTTAAGCAAACAATAAATCAAAATTCTTCTAAAGGAAATTATTGAAGACCACATCTCTCCACGATTCCACATCGTCATGAATGAGCAAAATGTAATTTTCAATATATTTTTTTTTAAGGGACAGTTTAAAATGGAATTGAAAATTTAAAAGTCTTGAAAAAATATTGACAAATGCAAACATAATTGAAAGTATAATTAAGTTTATATAAATACAACTTGGATCACCAATAATACATATGTGTATATATGTAACAAATATGTCTTCTTCTATCAAGATGAACAGAAAGAATCGATCCTTCTCAAATTTTTTAGCAAGTACGAACGGAAATGAAAATCCACACATGCAATTATTAGAACAGAAACAGTTACAAGAGTCGAGAACAATAGATGAAAAATGCCTCTTATTCAAACCAAAATTGCATCACATCAAGATGGAGAGTGGATTCCATGACGTTGATAGTTCAGAAGCACAAAAACTCCCTAAACCAACAGAAAAACCCCAAATCTCCTCTCTAAGTTACTTGATTTCCCAATTCAGGGACAGGCGGAGATTCCTAAGATCGCAATATCAACAGAAATAAGTCATTTCAGATTAGAAACCCTAACCATTCAGACACATAAAACATTAACACAGACCACAATTCATGGAAAAGAAAAAAAAAATCGAACTCGAATCAGTAGGCAATAGCAAAACAGAATTGATCGAAATGGAGTGAGAGACAGTAAGCAACAGAGATTGATAAAGAGATGAATAGGGGGAAATGTTAGGTACTGACTTGGAGAGAGAGTGGAGAGTGGAAGCCATGAGAAGAGTGGGAGATCTGCGACGGCGGTGGTGTCTGGAAGGGAGGGGGTGAGATGGGAACTTCACTGCGGGATTCAGGTGGAGAGCCATTAGCGATGAAGAAAGTATGGTGATGAGAGAGGGATTAGAAATGGGAAGAAAGAATGGCGGAGAAAAAAAGGAAGTGGAAGATGAAGATGAAGATGAAGATGAAGATGAAGATGAAGATGAAGATGAAGATGAAGATGAAGAAGGCGAAGCAGAAGGGCGAGGCGTGGGTTTATTGTGTATTAAGTGTGTATGTGTATGCGGTCAACTACGAACTGCGCTTTTACCGAGAATCGCGCTAAAACCTCTAAAATATGCTTTCATATAATCCCATTTATTTTCCTACATTTTAATTTCCCATTTATTTTCCTACATTTTAATTTCCCATTTATTTTCCTACATTTTAATTTCCCATTTATTTTCCTACATTTTAATTTCCCATTTATTTTCCTACATTTTAATTTCCCATTTATTTTCCTACATTTTAATTTCCCATTTATTTTCCTACATTTTAATTTCCCATTTATTTTCCTACATTTTAATTTCCCATTTATTTTCCTACATTTTAATTTCCCATTTATTTTCCTACATTTTAATTTCCCATTTATTTTCCTACATTTTAATTTCCCATTTATTTTCCTACATTTTAATTTCCCATTTATTTTCCTACATTTTAATTTCCCATTTATTTTCCTACATTTTAATTTCCCATTTATTTTCCTACATTTTAATTTCCCATTTATTTTCCTACATTTTAATTTCCCATTTATTTTCCTACATTTTAATTTCCCATTTATTTTCCTACATTTTAATTTCCCATTTATTTTCCTACATTTTAATTTCCCATTTATTTTCCTACATTTTAATTTCCCATTTATTTTCCTACATTTTAATTTCCCATTTATTTTCCTACATTTTAATTTCCCATTTATTTTCCTACATTTTAATTTCCCATTTATTTTCCTACATTTTAATTTCCCATTTATTTTCCTACATTTTAATTTCCCATTTATTTTCCTACATTTTAATTTCCCATTTATTTTCCTACATTTTAATTTCCCATTTATTTTCCTACATTTTAATTTCCCATTTATTTTCCTACATTTTAATTTCCCATTTATTTTCCTACATTTTAATTTCCCATTTATTTTCCTACATTTTAATTTCCCATTTATTTTCCTACATTTTAATTTCCCATTTATTTTCCTACATTTTAATTTCCCATTTATTTTCCTACATTTTAATTTCCCATTTATTTTCCTACATTTTAATTTCCCATTTATTTTCCTACATTTTAATTTCCCATTTATTTTCCTACATTTTAATTTCCCATTTACCACTCAATTTCAATTTTTTATTTTTTTTTTAAATAATGCCGGGAGAATAAATAATAAAAAATAATAACTATAAAACTTAAAAATATATGAATAATTATATTGTAAGTAAAATATATATTTTAGTATTAACAATAAATTCGAATTATTTTAATTTAACTACAACTCACACATGGACATCCATCCTCCCCTCATTTTTCATTCTCTATTTTCACTAAATTTTTTAATTATATAATATAATTTTCTATCCACAAATTTTTTTTAAAAATTAAATTAATATTAGCATAGTTTTAAAATAAATTATTATAATTTATATATATATATATATATATATATATATATGATTAGAGGTAGAAAAGCAGGGATAGGGACAGAAATACAATCTAATAGGACAGTTAGGTGTGGGCCCAATCCTAATAGACATGTCTACTTGTAAGGGAACTCATGAACCAACTCAATACATAAACTTTCCATTTATTTGAATCTAACTCAATTCAAATAAGTTCATAATCTAATATAAACCTTTGATATTTATTTGGATGTACTCCTTTACACAAGGCTTATATGTATGTGTACATGGACCAACCATGTGGGCGTGTACCCCTAGGTTTACTTTTCAATTAACACACACTAACGATGCCAAAGCCACAGAAAGAAAGAAGCTAGCATAGTATTGTGGTGCGTACAATAACGCACCATAACATAAATATTTTAAGGTATGCATTCGTACTAATCATAATGTGGAAGTATTTTGATGCATATGACAGGAAGAAAAAAAAAGGTCCCCATAGCTTTAAATCACACTATGTTGATGGTACCTTCGTTCTCTTATAAGTATTTTCATGAATACATTCTTAGCATATACACATTTCACAATCTTAATCTTAAAAATAAGCATGCTTACATAGTGTGCATAACATAACATAAATCATAATACATCATCACATAATTCATGTCATATCAGTTATAAAATATGATACATGAAGAGGTCACATAGCATGTGTCGTTCATACATCATTTAATGCATCCAATCATAGTAAAAGTAGAGCCATTTACTGACTAGAGTTGCCCACGTGATTATATCCTGAATGAAGTTTGCAAGATTGGGAAATGAGGAGTATAAGTGGCATTTACAAATATGTTTGAGTATACAGTTTTTGAACTTTCATGTATCTCGTAAGTTTTTTATTTGGTAAGCTCAAATCACTCGTGTTTTCTTTTCTATTGAAACATCTTAACTTTTCTCGACAAAAACATTTTCATGTATATACTAGTGTTTAGTAGATTACTAACCTCATTTCATGAAATTATATCTTCACGACCACGGTATAAAACTTGTTAACTATAAACATGCTGTGAATCATCAAAACATCAGGTGACATTCACAAATCTTAAAATATAAATCATTCCCACGTAATATTGCATCACATTGCACACAAAGACTAGGATTAATCATAGGCAACCTTCAATATTTTTCATTTATTATCTTTTGTAAGGCATATTTGATGGTGACGAGACATTCGTTGCATAGTCATAGGAACACCTTGAACCTACATCATAGGCTAGTTTACATAATTTATAAGCTTAGAACTCTAATACCATTTGTGGTGACCTATGCCCAGGATTCTCAATACCTCTCGAAAAAAAATGTAGTTTGGAAAAAAACCAAGATGAAAGTTAGTGGGCGTGTGACACCCGACTAAAAGAAGGGTACATGAATGAACTAAGACCACATCTAAATGAAACCGATCTTGATTATAGGATGACTAAGAAATGCATAAAGGAAATGAAAGTTACTACTTACACCTTTTCGGTTGCTTTATCACTCCAAGTTAAGTATGTTTTACTTAGAGCAATACTATGTTGGGTTATGTTGGATGACCCCCATGAATTTTCCTGGGATGCAGACGAGTGATGACAAATCTATCAGGATAGTGTTCAGTCTTCAAAAGTGAGAAATAGGTAACGTGACCATGTCGTACAAGATACAAGAGAATGTCAGTGCCATCAGATGTTAAATTTGAATTATGTATGAATCTTGATCCGACTCTTGGACATGGGTCGTTACACATACTCTTTCCCTAGGGGTTTCATTTGATTCGATAATTCAATCAATTCAGATTACCTAACCCAAACCATAAGATTGGGTTAGATTGAATTTTTGAAAAACAAAAAATTGGGATCAATTCATAAGTTGATATTTTCTTGGTCGAGTCAACCCAACCAACTCAAGAATAGGGTTGCAACCCAACCAAACCTTACTGTACTCTCATTCAAGTTGGTCCAAAAGATTTTCCTCACTCGTCAACCATCATGTGGTTCTTCTATGGCTTAATTATCAAAATCTCTTCGTTGCAGTAAGTCAAAACGACATTAATATTTAGATCACGTTAATTTTCGTATGGGTGGGCCAATACTTTAGATCACATTAATTTTTTTATATATTTTCAAACTTTTGTTAAATACACCGCCAAAAATTATTGACATAGCATACATTGATCAAGATGGATTAGGAGAAATTAAATTAAAGTAGGTGTGAAATTAAAGTTACACGTGACATTGTTATTATTTAGGATTATTAGATTGAATTTGAAGTACAATTTGTAGGTTGCACTATATTTTAAAATCTAATTAGTAACGTAGAAAAAAAGATATTATTAAAATGATTTATATGATATCCATTTTTTATGCTCTTGTTTTAAAGAAAAATATAAAAGATAAATGAAAATTTTCATGGTTAATGTTAGGTTCTTAGGATTGCTCAACAACGAACACCCAAGAAGACCGCCCGGCCGTTAAGCTTATTCGGGAGATGTTTTTTATTTGCATTCACGCCTTTTGGAAAGAGGCACTAAATCAAGTTCTGCTTTAGGTGAAGGAAGTATGACTGCTTTACCAATAGTTGAGACTCAGTCGGGAGATGTTTCAGCTTATATTCCTACTAATGTAATTTCCATTACCGATGGACAAATATTCTTATTTGCGGATCTATTCAATGTTGGAATCAAACCTGCTATTAATGTGGGTATTTCCGTCTCCAAAGTAGGATCTGCAGCTCAAATTAAAGCCATGAAACAAATAGCCAACAAATCAAAATTGGAATTGGCTCAATTTGTCGAATTAGAAGCCTTTGCGCAATTCGCTTATGATCTCGATAAAGCTACTCAGAATCAATTGGCAAGAGGTCAACGATTACATGAGTTGCTCAAACAATCTCAATCATCCCCTCTCATGGTAGAAGAACAGATAATGACTATTTATACCGGAACGAATGATTATCTTGATTCATTAGAAATTGAACAAGTAAGAAAATTTCTCGTTGAGTTACGTACTTACGTAAAAACGAATGATCAAGATGAATACAAAGAACAGGAGCGAGAAAATACAATAAAGAATATTCGCTAAAGGTTTTATTATTGATGACTTCAGGTACGTAGAATAAGATAGAATACGAACGAAGAAAAGTACAGTTTGAGAGCACCGTTAATATATATGGTTTCAATTTACTAAATATAGCTTCCAAAGATTTAAACCTACTCGATATAATCAAATAAATATATCTCTATCAAATCTTTACCAAATATCTATCATATCTTTACTAAATTTGTTTCAAATATATCTAGGCATCAGACTCCATATCCCAACAATCTCACACTTTGAGACTGATCAACCCCAACAATCTCCCAATTAGAGACTGGTCCAGTCAACCCCAACAATCTCCACTAATCCAGTCAACCAAGAATTTCATTCTAAATAGGTACCATACCACTTGAGGCTTTGCACAACCTCAATGTTCCAACGTCAACACAAAATGTTTGCTGGATCTCTTGCCCCCTCTATCTTCTCCAAACACATCACCATCTTCCACAAACCTCTGAGTGAAATGTTATCGCCTTATGTGTTTTGAATTTCAATGATAAACCAGGTTCCTCGCCAACTGCATGACACTTTAACTATCTATCTGAAGAATCTTTTCACGCTGCTTCTTGCCTAATTCTTCTAGATAGTCCGTCATCCATATCATCTCCTTTCCATCTTCAGCTATTGCCACGTACTCAGCCTCAACAGATGAAAGAGCAACACATTTCTGAAGCCTAAACATTCCATCATCCATGGCTTGCTCCCACTTAGTTGTATCCTCCAACTGTAGGTCCTCATCAAGGGGCTTTCGTTCCACTTCATCAGTCACCAACCAATAGTGTAAAGAAGACTCTGAATGATACTCAAGAATTAGGCAAGAACATCACTAGGTGAATCTTTCAGCAACTCAACCTCAACCTCAACTCCAACTTGCTTCACCTCTGGTTTCTCAACAAGAGTCTCATAAGTTTTTTGAGTATCTGCTACAACATCACTATGTGAATCTTTCAGCAACTCAACCTCAACTCCCACTTGCTTCACCTCTGGTTTCTCAGCAACAGTCTTAGGAGTTTCTTGAGTATCCACTACAACATCATTATGTGAATTGTTCTGCAACTCAACCTCAACTCCCACTTGCTTCGTTGTCCCGGTATCTTTCTTCAATTCTCTGGTAGTCTTTGTGAAGCTAACTCGCTTTTGTTTGCTCATAACGCAGTTCTCATAAGAACTCATATCAACAGATTTCAGACCTTCTAAAACTCCTCCCGCAGCCAACATCTTCATTCCTTTAACGCTCATATGTCCAAGTCTATTGTGCCATATACTTGAATTTGAAGCACTCTCAGCAACAACAACTCTGTTCATACACCCTCCAGCAGTGTATAAAGTTCTAGATTTTGTGCCACGTGCTACCACCATAGCACCCTTCACAATCTTCCACGAAATCTTACCAAACTTTGTTGCATAACCTGTGCTATCCAACTAACCAATAGAGATCAGGTTTTTCTTGAGACTAGAAATATATCTGACATCTTTTAATGTCTACTGATTTCCTACTGGAGTTTTTTATGCAGACATCCCATTTTCCTTCAATTTTCAAATCTTTGTTGTCGACAAGATACACTTTCTCGAAATTTCCAGACTTAAAATTTTGACATAGCTCTTTATTTGGAGACGAATGAAAAGATGCACTTGAATCCAAAATCCAGGATTCAATCGGACTGTCCACACTAAGGATTAGAGCATCCCCAATGTCTTCTGCTGAATTTACCGAATCATCATCATCCTCTGATTTGTGATACTGCTTCCTCTTTGATCGTTTACCATCTATTTGAAAGTGACCTTTTCCTCCACAACTCCAACACTTCACATTTGGTTTGTTTGGAGATTTTCCTCAGTTTCTTGATTTTGATCGCCCATTGTTTGGGTCCTTTGATTTACTCCTTCCCCTTCGAACAACACTGAGAGCATTGCCTAAATCTCTGATTTCTTGTTTGCGAATACTTTCGCTAAGAACTACATCTCGAATTTCATCGAACTTCAGCTTATTAGATCCTCGTGAACTGCTGATCGCGGCAACAACAGTATCTCACGACTCAGGTAAAGATGACATCAAAATCAATGCCTTAATTTCATTTTCGAAATTAATATCTACCGAACTTAGTTGACTTACAATCACATTGAATTCATTTATATGACCAGCAACAGATCCACCTTTAGACATTTGTAAATTAAATAGTCTCTGCATTAAATACACCTTGTTCATAGCCGACGGTTTCTCGTACATATTCAACAACGCCTTCAACAGATCTGACGTTGTCTTCTCCTTGATGATGTTGAACGTCACTTTTCTAGACAGCTTCAATCAGATCAACCCTAAGGTCTGACGATCCTTGAGCTTTCACTGCTCCATGGTCATACTATCCGGCTTCACCCCCAACAGGGGTTCTTGAAGACCTTTCTCCATCTTCACAGACCAGGGTGAGAATTTCGCCTCCCTCTGATACCAATTGTTAGCTCTAATCCCAAGGTTTACACAAATACCAGGAGAGAGAAAATACAATGAGGAATATTTGTTAAAGGTTTTATTATTGATGACTTAGGGATGATAACAAAAAAAAAAGAGTATATATATAGTTTCAATTTACTAAAGATAGCTTTCCAAAGATTTAAACTAATATAATCTAACAAATATCTCTCTATCCAATCTCTACCAAATATCTACCATATATATCTTTCAGATTTTTACGAAATATCAAATGTGTCGATCTAGGCATCAGGCTCCATATCCCAACAGTTAAAACATACATTATAGGTAAAATTGGATTCATACGATCGTTCGAAAAAGAAAGAAGAAACTGAGACAAGACTAAAGCAAAACGAGCCCAATATTACATAGGCCCTGTCGTGCCATTACCTTAGGTATTTTTCTACTTAATATTTTCTTGAAGATAACTTTTTTTTAGTTCAATTTAAGTGATTGAAAAGTGTTGAAATCGTTATTCTAGTTTCTACACTATGAAATCTTCAAAATTATTAAAACTAATCGAAAATCGAACTTAAAAATGTTTTAAAAAATGGCTCAAAATAGTGTCAGGTCACAAACTTAGTTTAGTTATGTCGTCGAGAGCTGGTTCACTTTAACCGCAGATATCATCCTTCTTTATCTTCTAGACAATAGGGCACAAGCATGGTCTTCTCCTTCGATGGTCTGGTTTTGAGCTTTTGTGGTCGAGTTGGTTTCTTCATTGAACTTCTAAATCTCCTTATTACGAACATTTGATAAAAAAAAAATTTATATATTTTCATCTAGAATCGAAGAGGAATTTAGGACATTAGTATCCTTATTTTCAGGCTAAATCAAATATACCTCAACTTGAATTCATGTCCTTTCTTGAGACGTACTCAACCTTCGATTCCTTCACGAACATCGATCTCATTACTTCCACGAAACTATAGGAAAAGGATTTATTCAAAGCTATAAGGTATATGAAGAGAAAATGACTTCCAAAGAATTTGATTCAAAACTTAATTTCTTAAAGAAATACTTAAATGCAATTCATATTTAGATACGATAAGATCTCACATCAATCAATTAGAGAGACGAACGAAATATTTTTTATAAGGGTGCGAAAACCTATCACTAACAAACGCATTTTAAAAACCTTGAAGAAAAGTTAAAAAGAATACAATATCAGCTAACCATTACCGATACATAAAAGAAATTTGAACTTAAAAATAACCACAAACAAGTTTTATTTTTGGGAATGATGATCAATAATACTTCTACTAAATTAGAGTATCCAAGTGTTGATGGATGTTACCATATGATACCATAAAGGCAAGACTTTTAATATCCAAATTCTTGAGTTGGTGCATGCAAGAACTAACAGCTACAAATATGAGTTTTGGTTGTTCCTTCTCACAAAGAATCAATCCAAAGATCCATTTCTGATACCCAATCATCCCAAAGCTCCCTCTTGTTGCACCCATCTCCATCTGCCATTGCTACCACTTCTTGATCAAATTGGTAGTCCATTTGGATATTCTCCATGCGGATGCTACCACTTTGTTCAATAATTGGTACGTTTTGGTTCTGATTTTGTATCAATATTCCTTGCTTCTCTCCATTTTGATCCTCAACATATTCTTTTTCTTTTGATTTGCTGCTTTCTTCTTGAATAGGCTTCCACTTTGTGGAATTTGGCTTCTGATCACCTCCTTGATGACCATTCACCTTCTTGCTCAAATGGCAATTCCAATAGTTCTTGATGTCGTTTGCTGTTCTTCCCGGTAATCTCCCTGCTATGATCGACCACCTAAAACACCAAAAATAAAAAATATTCTCCTCTCTCCGTGTTAACCATTTAGACATTTTAATTTTATAACATGAACTTTAAGAATATTGAGAAGAACGTTGTTCAAATTACCATACGATAAAATTAAGTTAAGTTTCATTAAAGTTGAATTCAAGTTTGAAGTTGGAATGAATACACTGTAACTAGAACTTCAAGATACTTCAAGTGGGCTTTATTTGTTTTTAGATTTATGGTGTTTTATAGATGTATTTTTAAGTTTTAAGATTTTTTTATTTACATTTAGGTTAATGACTAATTATGGTCCTAAAATATGAAGGTTACAGTTCTTGAAATGAATCATGGAGGATCACGAGATTTATTTGAGGCTATATAATGCTATGTATTTTATCATTTTGATAGTAAAAAGGGAATATTTGTAATTTAGGTTGCATGTTTAAAATCATTCAAGTTTTACATGATCGATCTTACTTGTAGAGTGATTTGAATCTCAAACAAGTTTTCTTTCTGTGAGATATTTAATCAACTAAGCATATCGATCTTACTCTTCCTTGGGTGATTCCTTATCGTTTTAGAGTTTCTGGGTATTTAAATATAAAGATTTGATTCTTGAATACGGTTGTTAAATCGAATTCCTAAGAGTCACAATCGTTTAGGATGAAATCGTCTTGATTTAGAGGTTTTAGCACTTATGATCTAGGGGTTTGCATACCCATGAGGATTTACGAGGATTCTTGATTCCATTTAACTAGGGTTTTCATATCTTCATAAATGTTTTACGTTTAATAAAATCGATGAGAACGAAAATAAAATGTAGAGAATAGATTAATTCGACAAGATTATTAATTCAAAAAGTTTTTTTTTCTTTTAACATTCTTAATTTGTCCAAATTTTTAAACCAATTTTTACAAAAGGAAAGAAGATAAAAGAGATGATAATTGAAAAACAAAGATGAAACAAGAGCTTGCCTGTTGCCAAGGATATTGTGGAGGTTGAGAATGAGTTCGACTTCTTCAGGTGTAAAGCTTCCTCGTTTGATATTTGGACGAAGATAATTCAGCCATCTTAGTCTGCAACTCTTTCGACATCTGTTCAGACCTTTTTCAAATCATGAAAGCAACTTAAATTTTAACTTTGTACAATTCTATTAAACAACTTAGACCTCGTTTTTAACTATTTAATTTTTAAATTCTAAAAATTTCTTTGTTATGCTATCCACGTTCTACCTCTATTTCAAAAAAAAAATAAATAAATGATAATTAATGCCTATCAATAGTCTAGCTAAATCTACCAAATATTGGGCCAAGTTTTATGAGCACCAAATTGAATCAGAAAAATAAATGAACTTACTGCCTAATGTCACGGGTTAGGTTGGATGCAATTGTTTGGTATATGAATAACACGTACTCGTGACCTTATTTATGTGTTATTATTTATGTTATTATATCTAAATGAACTATGGGATGCATGTACCTTCTTTTATGTTTGATTATGACTGCTATGTTGATATGATTCTGGTTATGCCTTGCAATACCCCATATTGTTTCATGTACGATAAATATGAATGAAAGACTATGAATAATGTAGGTACATCTCTTAAGTAATTTACGTTTTGATAAGCATGGAAGTATAATGTACGTTATCTCGTTGAAACATGATTTTTAATATAAGACTTCATACATGTTATATATCATATGATCACAGTTTACTTCTCTAGCATGTTATGAACACGTCACCACGATATTATTCAAGTTCCTTTCTATTTTGTTGGTTTTTGGCACCATAAGCGTGCGCTAGCCTATAGTCAAAGCCTACAACAGATGTTATGAGCCTGTCAAGTGGATTCTTCTATAGGAGCATGAACCGTTTTTAGAGAAGTACTATGCATTCAACCCTATCCATAAAAAAAATTATGCCACAAGAAATAGTCATGAAAAAATAAATTAGATCTCACCAGCATGTTACATATTGTATGTAAATGCACTTCCCGGTTCCAATAGTGGGATCATTGATTTCAATATGATTACAAGTTTATAAGTATTTAAGTTCATGACAAATTTTAAAATTATTTTTGCACAAATAGGCCATGACCTACATGCAATGTAAAGATCTTATTTTTAAAGGAAGAAGTAAGGTCGTTACAATACTGCTAGAAAAAATCGATTGGTCGGCGATCGATCAATCGACTGGTTGACGACGGACATACTAACAAATGCATAAAACAAGTTTAATATCTAACAATCTCCTCCCTTAAACTTATTTCTCCACGAACTTGGATATCAAACTTCTTTTTCAGATGATGAAAAGCATCTGACTTTAATGATTTTGTAAATATATCAGCAATTTGATCCCTCGAACTTACATGGTGCAATTCCACTTCTTTTGTCTTCACATATTCTCTTATGAAGTGAAATCGAGTGTCAATATATTTCGACCACTCATGAAGAACCGGGTTCTTGGCTAGAACTATTGTCGACTTGTTATCGATAAAGATCTTAGTTGCTTGTTGTTTTAGCTTCATTTTCTCCAATAATCTCCTTAACCATACAACATGACAAACGCAAGCAGATACTGCTATATATTCAGCCTCACAAATTGACAAAAATACTATAGATTGCTTGTTCGATAACCAAGTAAATGCAGTGTCTGTCAAGATAAAATGTGGTCTTAGTTGTAATCTTTAGATATTCATGTCTTTTGACCCAATCACTGTCGTTGAAACAAACCAACTTAATGTTGCAATTTTGCGAGTAGAACAATCCATGATCCACCGTCCCCTTTATGTAATTGAGAATCTTCTTTTCTGTCTTTAAATGTGAGGTTCTTGGTATCTCCATATACCTGCTTCCGAGTCCTTCACCAAATAAAATGTCAGGTGCAAGCCAAGTACCTTAGGCAACCATTAGACTTTTAATTTGAGACCACACTCAACATGTGTGTCCATCGACTAGTAGTCTTCAACAATAAATTCCTCTAAGATCTCCTTGGCATACTTAGGCTGAGAAATAAAAATCTCATCTTCATCATGTTGCATCTTAATTCCTAAAAAGTACTTCATCAGATCTTGAACTCCTTCTACATTGAGTGCTTGAATTCTTAAATCATAACGTTGCTGCTTCTTGTAAACATCAAGTCATCGACATACAAACCGAAAAAAACACTTGGCTATGTGAGTTCATCTTTCTATATAAGGAAGGCTCATAAGGGCATTTCACAAATCCTTCTTACATGAAATATGAATCAATTTTTGAATTCCTTGCCCGGCTTGCTTTAGCCTGCAAGAGCCTTCTTCAATTTGTACACCTTCTATTCTTGCCCTTCAATAATAATGTTCGGCAGTTGTTCAACATAAACTTCTTATTCAAGTTTTCCATTTAAGAATGCAGACTTAACGTCAATTTGATGTGTCTTCTACTTTTGTTGGGTTGCAAGTGAAATCAACAATCTCACTGTTTCTAGTCTTGCGACTAGGACAAAGACCTCCTCATAGTCTATCACATGCTTTGTGGCGCTCTACTACACCTTTTACATCTCTCTTCGTCTTATATACCCATTTAACACGGATGGATTTAGAGTCGTGTGGAAATGATTTGAGCTCCTGCGTGTTATTTTTCTTTATAGAGTGAATTTCCTCCTCCATAGTTTTCCTCCACTTTGGCTCCTTATTTGCCTCCTCAAACGTCAAGGGGCCAAAGCCTTCAAAGAGACAAAAATTGTTGAACTTCACCTCGTACTTCTAATCAATTGGACCAACTGGTTAAGTGGAGTCTCAAGTGGAGTCATAGAGCTCCTAGATATCCCTTGTCTTGCATACTGAACTACTAAGCTCATTATGGCCCAAGTCATCATCAAGAGTAATGGGCGATAGTACTCTCTTCTCTCCCTCACCATCAAAAGGAATATAAATCTCTTTGCCAGTTGTCTCCCAGTTCCAACTCTGATATTCATCAAACTTGACATCTCTCGACATTACAACTTGTATCCCTTGCAATTCTCACCATAGCCAAGAATATGCATTTTTGGCTTTTATCTTCAATCTTCGTGCACTTCTCTTTCGGAGCATTTGCATAAGCAACACTTCCAAAGATTTAGAGATAATCAGCTTTTGGCTTCTGGGAACTGTTCAATAGGTAGACAGAACATGCTATAGCATCTCCCAAGAAATCCTTTGAGATATTCTTCTCCTTCGTAATACAGTGAATCATACTAAGAATGATTATATTCTCTCTCTGATATGCCATTTTGTCGTGGCTCTTTGAGGAATCATGAGTTGATGTTGCATGCCCAACTCCGGGTAGAAATTCTCAAATTTCTGCGATATATACTCACATCCACAATCAGTTCGAATCACGTTGCCTGTTCAACAAGACTTTTTAAATTCTTTAATTTTTTTTTTTTTCTGTAGGTACACCTAAGTCTTACCACTAAAATCATCAGTGAAGGTTAAGAACTAATTACTGCTAATCGGATTTGGGCTTGATGGGTCCACGTACGTTAGAATGCACCAACTTTAGATGTGTGGATGCTCTCCTCGCATACTTTGTAAATGATTCGGTTTGTTACTTTCCCACGTCACAAAGGTTGTTGGGAGTTTAAATCCTTGGTAATCCTATCATCATTTCCTTCTTCTCCATCAGTTTTAATTCCTCAAGGTTGACATGTTCTCAAGGTTGACATGTTCATAGCGAAGATACCACAGAGTGCTAGGATCTAGAGTCGTTACCTTCATGCATCTCGATTCCATAATTGAATGTTTCAACGAAAGCATCTTGTTCTTCGTCTTCTTCATGTGAGTAATCAACCTGCTATTTTTATCCAATAAGCCGATAGTCAAGTCACTCATCTTGATATCATATCCTATTTCCAATAGTTACCCAATACATAATAAATTGCTTTTTATATTAGGAACATAATTGACATTCCAAATACAAAGTTCCTTTCCATTTTGAAGTTCGATGTCACTTTTCACTTTTTTGGACATATGGATAGATCACTGAATGTTATGTTGGCTTGTTGACCTTCATCGAGTCTTGTGAAGAACTCCTTTATTACACTCATGTGGTTTGAGGCTCCGAGTCTAGGAACCACATGATTGATTGAGGCGGCTCAATTTCGTTGTATGACGTTAACAACATTGGTTCATCACTCCGCTTCTCATCATCAACAAGAACAGCCTTCTCCCCTCTATCATTGTATGTATTATATCAACAATTATAGTCGTAATAACTAAATTTCTTACCAACATAGCATTGAATTTGTGATTTTTCATACCTTCCTTGTCAACCACGTCCATGACTGTGGCCTCGACCATGAGCCTCATTGCTCAAAGTGGTTATTACAACCACCTCTTCCTTCGACCACCACATTTACCTCTTCCTCAATAGTATCCTCCTCTTGAGAAGCCATCCGTTTGAAGGAAGAGTTGGTTTGCAGTGCTTGTTCCATACTCTTTCCTTCTTTCTTCTTTCTCAACCAACGTTCTTTATAGAATGATAGATAGCCTTAAATTTCCTCGATTAACCTCTCCTCAAGGATCTTTAAATTCTTAAATTCCCGCGACAATGTACTGAAACCGTCGGTGTAAAGACCTCATAATCTTTTCCACAATTCATACTTCTTCTATCATCTCACCACGTCTTTCACATTTCGTATATGGTGGAATTTATACGATGGAAGTAATCATAAATTGATTCCTAATCTTCTTGTTTTTAGTTAAATTACATTAAAATTTAATAATCATTTTCACTCTATTTTATAATCTTAAATTAATCTAAGAATAAGTATGTTATGTTATTTATAAAGTCCATTAAAAAAATAATAATAATAATTTTTCTAAATTTTAATGAAGTAGAGGAATTTTTTTTTAAATTATGGTGAATAAACTCAAATTGGGTGGGTTTAACCAATCATATTTAAAGGAAGGAGAAATTGAAAATTTTTGGACAGTTTTGAGTAACCTACCTTGAGTTTTAAGGAATATGATGACTCTCAATATAACGATCCAGACTCATCGTTAATAGATATTGTCATGCTTTCCTTTATGGGCTTCCCTAAGGCTTTAAAACGCGTCTGCTAAAGGAAGGTTTTCACACCCTTATAAATAGTGGTTTGTTCTCCTCCACAACCAATGTAAAACATCACACTCAACCCATAAATTAATTCGGCAGCTTCATGGTATATAAGAGAGTAACTTTGCAGAAGAAATCGTGAGCTAAAGCAAACTGTATTGAGCTCTAAGAACTGAGTTTCAGATGCCATTGGCCATAGAATTATGCAAAGAAAATAAAAAGGCAACAAGTAGGGTTGGGGAAGGAGGGGTCAACGGTCAACAATTAGATGATTCATTTTTTAAAATTGAATATTTCTCTATCTCGAGATTTGATTTCTTATCCGTTTTTAAGGTCGCAAATTTGAATCCCAAACACGAGCACTCAAGTAAGTGACTATTCTGATCCTTTCTTAAGTTATGTTTGTGGGAATCTTTATGGAATGCCTGAGAAACCTAAGTTGGAATAGAATTAAGATAGAATGAAAGAATTATCACATGATAAGGCACTCGATTTACTCGACAAACCACTAATATGACCTAAAACCATGTAGAGTGACCCCAAGCGACATCTACTGCTCATGAAATTTTAAAGCAATGCCTAATATTATGAAATATGAAGGTAATTTATAGAAGTATTTTTAGGCCATAAACCATCGAAGAGGTAAAATGACAAAAAAAAAAGCCCCTACTATATTAACGATACTGTTTTATGTAAGAAATAAATATCTAATGCTTAGGTTGTTTGCCAAATTTGTAATGACAAACCTTTAGAGTCGGAAATAAGAATATGAGACTCGTGACTTTGCTCTAGTGTTTAGCCAAGCCAAATAGGCTATTTTTTTGAGAAATGCACAACCAAGGCTCTAAGCTTATTACAACAACCAAACAACTAAGAACTACTCTCTATTGACATGCCTTGTGGCCTAAACCTAGGTGGAAAAACTCATTTTGTGAGACGTAGGCTTCGACTATGTTGCGAGAATTTAGGGGATGTCGGAGCCATTCTGGGCCGAATCTAGATTTTGAATCATAGTCCAAATTGCATGTATACACATTTCACAAGTTCATGTTATTTACCGATTACGTGACCTTATAAATCTTTCATGTAAAGGTTTAGATATAGAATTAGAACAATGTAGAGTGGAAGTGGACCATCCATTAAGATCCACTATCCTTAAATCTATCCTAAGACGAGGATCACACCCGCATAAGATTAGGATTAGCAATAGGCAGACTAAGAATTTAGAACTCATAACTCATAGGCTAAAACCTCGAAACAAAGGTCCTTAGAATAGAACTCGTGGTCAAGTTAAAAGTGTGGTAACTCATTTACGTAGCCCTTGCCTTAAAAGGGTAAGCAGAAAACAGTGGCACCACCTACACTTAAACAACACCGTTCCCCTTAGGTACTATCATCTGGGGTAACTAAATAGAGCTCAAACCACCTCCCGAAGTGTCACGACAGGCAAACCCAAGCACACTAACTGTTCGATGAAATGCCTAAAATAAACAATGCAAGTTTATACACACACCACGTGCAGCATTCAAAGCCAACACCCATGTGGCACACATGTGCATCATTGCATTTTTGTCTTTTGAAGGACCATCTCTTTATCTTCCCTTGCTTCTTAATTCAATGCCATTTATGAAACTCGAATCCCATATCTTTTCCATAACTTTTGAATACGATTGTTCATCAACTTGAGAAGGGTTTCTAACTCAATTATTTGGATTGCATGTTTGTCCAATTATGATCACTTTAGTTGTCAGATGGTGGACTCGATTATAGTTTTGACTCGAGAGATTCATATCTGAGATGGGTTTTTGAAATTTTCTCATATAGCCTTTCAAATACATGATAAAATGATGTATTCTCCTTCACATTTTGTACTTGTGTTCGTAAATTTCTCAATGGGCACCTATAATGGTAATATGTTAGTTTTGTACTACATCCGTTGTTAGATTTAGAGTGGAAAATGTTAGGATCACAACGTACACACTCAATCAAGATGAACACAAAGAACAGGAGAGAGAAAATTCAACGAAGAATATTGGCTTACTTCGTACAACAAGAGAAAATACAGAGAATGAAGAAAGTATCGACTACCTAATGGGTATATATATGGTTTCAGTGAAAATATATATCTACCAAGTCTCTACGAAATATCTACCATATATATCTCTACGAGATCTTCACGAAATATCTACCATAGATGGGCATCAGGCTCCATATCCCAAATGTCAAAGAACGAGTATTAAAGAACTAAACATATCGATCTAAGAATTTCCATAAGATCTCTCACGATAGGAACCTAAACCCTAAACAAATTGCTTATAACTCGAACCATCGGGGGCAAAAGTTATGGTCGTTTTAGGAAGTTCGAACAAATAAATATAAAAGCATGAGGATTAGAGAGAAAAACTAACCAGCCAATTGAGGAACACGATGCCATTTCCCTTCACCATATTGCTCGATGCATTTCTTGAGTAAGTAATCTTCTTCCTCAGTCCAAGCAATGCCTCCCATCGGACCTCTTTTTCTTTTTTTCTCTTCTTTAGCTCTTCTTTTGGTTGTTTGATCTTTTGTTTGTGTGATAGCTTTTCATTGGTGAAGGCTGCAAACATATAGAAAGGCTATTGTCGTCAAGGAAGAAAGTGAGTTATTATGTGGAAGAAATTAGAATGGAAAATGGTCCATGTTTCTAAGACACTCCAACCCTATGCATGTTTTTGATGAGGCATCATGAGTATGGGTTTGTGCTCAGTCATTTTCATCTAAGCTATCAAACAAACACAACACTTTTTAAACTTTTTTTTTTTAATTAATTATGTGAATAATTACTTTTACCTTTGTGTAATCGTTTTCTTTTTTGTTTCGAGCACTTTGATTTGGAACTATTCTTAGTGGGCTTGGTCCAAACCCGAGATGAAGAATCGAGATTTGGATTCTCGACATGGGTCTCGCCATAACATGGCATTTTCTGAATGAGAAGATTCTCTTTCTACACTAACGATATATTCGGTCTATCTCAAAGTATTCCTCCCTAAATGCATGTAGTAATCAGAGTTTTGATATCGAATTCAGATTGGGGAGACAACTCCTTCTAGGGTTCGGGTCAATATTTGCTAAAACCAGCCCTCCTAAATGGTGGTGAAAGTTCTTTATTTATAATCATTTACAGAATCAAATAGATTACGAACATGATATTAGCTTATGATCGAAGTCAAATATAATAGATATAGTAAATTGTAATGGAAGGCTAAGTATCATCAACAGCTTTAACTTACGTTCCAAGAGAGAGCTAAGCCTAAACCGAAGTTAGAGAACTCTTTTAATTACAAAAATCATTAGTTAAAATGTCCTAACTTCCTTCAAGAACCATTCTCATGCCCCCATGGGATGCAAACCAAAAAAGAATATTTTTAACTACATTAACCATGGAGAAAATTTACAGTGTTTACGGATTGTAAAACAAGAACCATGAACAATATCATTCCCAAAAGTAATCCTTCTGACAAGAATCTGTGGTTAAATTTGTGTCGTGGAGAGCAATAAAGGTGATTGAAATCATGGTAGTTCTCAGAGCTGAAATCAGCTCAACCAAAATAAACGTACCAACGACTAACTACCAACAAATTTTTTCCGTTTGCCAAATATCTTCATGATTTTTCAAACATTCTCATGGGGTTGAGATGTTTTTACCTTTCATGTTTTCGAATAGTAGGGAGACTTCAATCTTCAACTTTTGACGTGAATCTCTAGAAATAGATTAGTATACTCAATTATTTGAGTTAGGTTCATTTTGACATTTTATAATTTATTGAAATTTTGGCTACCGGTAAGGTGTCATAATCTTAGTAGGGAAGAGAGTTGATTGTGAACATCACGTGCCATGATACGACTAAGGAGGACGGTACATCATCTAACGTGTCACACAAAGTGGGCATTGAAGAGAAGACGAGGCATAAGGAAATAACGGCCACGAGTGATAAAGATAGGCTTGCTAAGGGGGGTTGGGTAAGGCTCAAGGCCTTACCCTCGAAAATCGGGGTTTCAAAGAAAATTTAGGCATGCGGTTTTGGAGTCAAGTCCGTCCATATGAAATATGAATGCTTTCTAGATTTGGTGTCAATCGGACACCGGATGGACGCTCCATGACACCATATGATCGTTTGCCAAAATGACGTCTACTCGAGGAAGATAAAAAATGCCTCAAAATGTACCTTAGGAGAAGGTATGATGTGTTGGTATTGCGCCCCAACCCATGTGTCAGAGATTGAATCATACACCCGCTATCTAATACGAAGTCCATAAATGTAATGGCATTGACACAGTAAAGTCAATGTCTCGATAGAACCTAGATGGATAAATGCTTGGGTTGTCTCAATTTTATGAATGACGTGTGGGCCCGTTCTTGATAGGATGACTGAGTGAGCAATGATGGTCGACGACACCCCGTGACTTGGGAAGCCGCCAAAACATATGGACCATGTTAATTAGGAACCAAGATGAGGTGATCGGATGCGACATTATATTGAGAAACTTTGGTCCAAAGTAGAGGCAAGGTGGAGTCAAATAACTTAGACTAGTGTAGAGACAAATCGGTTGTCACAGATGATTAAACATGCACGTGCAGGTAGCGTATGTAGCTGAACAAGTTTAGATTCTACACAAGTGATGTTCAATTGGCGAAGAACAAATCTCGTCCAAAGTCCGACGAAACAACAAATTCAAACAAAAAATGAATATAGGACTAAGAATGTTTGTTTAATTCACCACACCTAAATGGTGTGAAAATTGTCTTATTTATAATAAAATAGATTACAAGGACATGAAAATAACAATAAATGGAAAGATACTTAGGGTAAGAAGCAAATATCTATGGAAAGATACCTATGAAAAGATATTTGCCTATAATAAAATATCATATAATTTATTACTATATAGGATTCAAATGTATTAAAAAAAAATAATAAAAGAAAATCAAGGTTCAAAGAGAAACCAAGTGTTGGACGTACTAGATTTTAATAAAGGAAGCCGAAGTTGAAAGACGCTAAAAGTTGGAGTTAGGACGATCCTCATTAGGTTTTGTGTTTTGGACAAACTTTGAATGTGATTATATCTCTCCATAATTAACCAAATTGAATCAAAATAATTTTAATAGAGAAATCGCGATAAAATCTTCAAATTTGAGAGGATTTTTCAAACGTAGGTGCCACGTGGTAACCAGAAGAGTGACAAACGTGTCCTGCAATATGAGCGACACATGTCAGCATCATACTGGTGTGTGTGTCAACCTGTACGAAAAAAAGAAAGTAGCGAACTGGTTTTGCCAATATGTAATCTCCACGTGTCAAGCCGTGAGGACAAGTATCCTTCCCTAGGCACATGGCGTACTCGCATGGTGATGCGCATATTTCTCCACAAACCACGTGCGGAGTCCATTGAGGTCGTTTTCTTGCCGGCTTCCACTACGGTTCTAACTGTTTTTTTGGGTCCGAAAACATGCATGAGTGAACCTAGCTAAGTTTGGAGCATTAGAGCTACTTGGCTTTCATGATCGAGAATAGTACGTTTCTAAGAAATCTAGCCCTCTAGGATCGTGAGTTACGACTAGAGGCCATTAGAGAGTACCTAAAGAATTAGATTAGCTAAAAGAGTTGGTCCTGAGAATCCCAAAAACGTGAAATGAGACTTAAACTGCCTAGATGCCTCAAGAACCTAGTAGACCTCCACACTAAGGATGACTTAGAAAGTCTAACATACTTATTAGTAGTAAAAATGGTGTAATCGAAACCTCTAAGGTAATTTGATTTACTTTTGTGTATGGAAACGGATCAAGGCTGGCAATGTGATTTCGTAAACTGGTCCTAAGGAGGGACTTAGGACCACATGGATAGCTAGCTCTTCTGCATATTAAACGAATCAAGGCTAATGTCGCGATTCCAAAAACTAGTCTTGAAGAGGGATTTTTTACTACACTAGTAGTTGAGGTGAATGTATCTATTCGTGTAAAAATGGGTCAAAATTAATGTTGCAATTGCGTAAATCAATCTTAGAAAGAGAATTAGAACTCCATAAATCGATGTTAGAGTGAGTACGTCTATTCTTGTAGAAATGGGTCAAATGTTGAGGGCACAATTTTGTAAATCGATCGGAAAGAAGGACTTGGGACTACACAGGTAAGTGACTCATGAAGGTTTTCTTGGAACTTTGAGACCTACAAAAAAGCTCAAATAGTTGTAGGGTTAGGTCCGAGCTTCCTTGAGCACAGAGAAAAACCTCGAAAAACCTACTAAGAATTGGATGAGACGAGCCCTCCAAATAGGTTTCTCATTGAGTACTTTTATACTCACCCCTTTCTCCTTTTTATTTTAAAGTGTTCATAGGTTACCGATCAAGGTTGGGAGCATTCAAGAGTTGTGCGGTCATAAGGGGGTTCGTTCTGAAGCATCTATTCGTCATTGTAGTTTGAATTTTTTACATTTCATTTTGTAACTATATCCGGAACCCATTTTTCCATTTGTAATAAATCTAAACATCCTCTTGTAATTGAACTTCATTTTGTATTCTAATTTTAGTGTTGTTTGCATTAGTTTGATTTTAATTTTACCCTATTTTTATATTTATTTTGTTTCTTTGGTTCATTGTCTTTTGGGTCATGGTCCCTAATTTGAAGCCCAAAAAATCGAGTCATGACAAACATCAAACCACGATCGCATTCTTGCGACAGTGGGACAGATTGTACGCACTTTTTTTAGCCTAGCAAATAAATCAACCGTGATAAATTCAGATTTTGTAGACAACGTTGGAGTATGCTCGAGACTCAAATCACATTTGTGAGAAATGTTTTATAAAACATGAGTGAGGAAATACGTTTGAAAACAATTTGAAGAATTCAACAAAGTAAGTTATATGGTTATAAACAAATAAAGGAACACCATGACTTAAATAACTTATAATTATGGTAAAAATAAGTGAGAACTAGTCATATCTCCCTACAATACATTTGATGCATTTTAGCTCGAGCGGGTGTAGACATAATTTTGGTGAACCGTCATACATTCTCATGATGTCTTTTGACTGAGGAAATCGACGTTGGTAAGAGGAAATCGAGAAAATCGATGTTGGTGAGAGGAAATCGTTTATGGAGGAAAAACAGCCGAAGAAAATTTGTTGGAAGAACAATGAAAACAGAGAGCGTAAGATAAGAAAATAATAGAGATGACAAAAGCTTATGATATGACTTTGCTGAAAAACGCCGTCAAATTGTTTCTCAATTAATTAGACTATTTAAAACAAACGGGGCAAAGAAATCTTGTGTAATAGTCAAAATCACGAGCTAAAAATAACCTATTCCATTTTACTTGTGTGCCTAAACCGAGATTGTCTAAAAAACAACCCGATTCAACTCACTAATTTTAATAGAAAAAATCACTTTTATTAACAATCTCCTCCTCACGTATATCTAACTCCGATGCACGAAGTTTCTCAAATTTTACTCGCATCAGAGACTTGGTGAAAATGTCTCCAAGCTGTTCCTCTGTTCGGATGGAGTCAATCTTGATAAGACCCTCTGTGTAGCTACCATCGAAGCGTCAATAACTTTGTTTGGCAAGAGTAGTTGATTGCACCTAAAGATTGTCCAAATGGCAAGCTAAAAATAAGCTATTCCATGTTTACTTGTGTGTCAATTGAAATGTCTTAAAAACAAGATTCAACTAACTAATTTGAAAATTTGAAAAAAAAAGTAAATAAAAAAAAAATAGTAGTCTTTTATCTAACACCCGACAAAATATGAAATAGTAAAGCATGATCGTAACATCCTCTCCCACTCAATTGGTTGACGTCTTTGTCAACCGACTCTCCGTAAACTCAGTAATGTAGGTTGAGGCTGACTTCAGGTCTCTCAATGTGCTTCCAACAGATCTTAGCATTGAGGAGTCTCTTCCAATCTGCAAAGAACGGTTGAAAACCATTTCTTGGTTTGTTGACTCTTAGTGTCTTTTTTGTCGGAGTTTCTCCTACTTTCTTCGCTTGGGAATTATTCTCCTTTATAGGAGGTCTTGTCGCCTCTCTATGCTTGATATCTTTCTTGTCGGGTGAGTAACGTTTCATGTTCAACAAGGCTAGTATACATCCATGGGAGCAATTGGATCCTATATGATGCATTCCCGACTTGTAGATAACTTCAGCGAGTATTCTCCCACCAGCCTTTGACTCTTATTGCTTTAATCTTGGAGTTGATCTTACCTCAATTTGATCAAAACTCTCTCCTCATCTTGTAACTTTCATGGTCAATGCTTCTAATCGGTCCTTCCCTTCATCCGTCTGGATGGTATTTCTGCGGTAACATGTGTTGTTTCAGTGGTTTGTCTCTGTCTCCCTCTTTCAGCAGAGGTGTTGGCCTTGCGTTTCTCCACAATGGATGATAACTAAAAGTGGGTTTGTGGGTCTAATGGGCGCAACTGTTACAAAGTCATTTAGCTGCTCGTAGAATTTAGCTAGCTCAAATTGAGTTAGGAGTTGTGGCCTTGTCTTGTAGGGCTTTTAGGGCTCCAAGGCCCTAGCCGACTCTCTTTAAACTTTTCTTCGACACTCGTGTCACCTCGTCTCACAAACATTGTGTATTCCTCGACTTAGCTTAAATGCACACTCTTAGTGTGTTGGATGATGTACCATCCTCATCAGTCGCATCATGGCATGTAACGTTTCAGATTTTTCCATTTTTGCCTTATTTGGTTGATTTTTATTTTTATTTCTATATATGACAAGGTATTATGTTATGCATTTATTCTCGCCGGAAAATGTGCAATTTTCAACCAAGAAGTTATTACCTAAAAAAAATAATAATAATTAAATGTAATCTCCCCGAAAATAGAGAGATTCGTGCTGGACTTTTATTACCTAATAGGAACATTTCTATTTTTCTGAGTTTCCTTATCCTAAAACCTTAGAATGCAATTGTTTTCAGATTATTTTTATATTCCTATGTCCAACCTTTTACCTCCTTTGAAAACGATTTTCTCTTCAAACTTTCCTCCAGAACCTTGGGGTTGCTCTTCGGAGGAAGAATCGGATAAGGAAGGCAAGGTTTTTGGAATAGGATCGAGCCGCAGACGCACACTCAGAAGCTCCGGCAGCTTCGCACGCGTACACAGTGCAGGTCGGCTCGCACGTGTACGAAATCGGCTCGGTTCCGTCAATTCCCGCAACTCGACTTGGCGGCTTAGTTGGCCGGCTTGACAACTAGGCTTAGCGGCAAGGTATCACTATAATATATTGATTCCAAGGTTTTTGGCCCTTCCAAAGCTGTTTCTGTCCTTAGTTTTACCATGTGAGGTCAGTATGGTTCCTAAAAGTTAAAGACATATTAGGTCGGGGGTTTATTTTGATAGGGTATGTTAAAAGTTAAACCTAATAGGGTATGATAACCGCAGCTCAACTTGGCGGCTTAGTTTTACCATGTGAGGTCAGTATGGTTCCGCTTAATGAATTACGTATGCATGGGTGACGTCACTAATTAGGTTTAGAAAATTAGGGGCGTTACATGGCACTTCTCAATCTTAGCCCTCACGTGGCCAGATGGGCGCCACTTGAGAGTTGCCCTAGGTTGTGACACCTAGCACCACTAGGGAAAACCTCTTTATTGAGCTCAATAGGTAGACATGTATGGAGTACGATTATGGTTTTAGAGAAAATGAGCTATCCTATTCTTATGAGTACTCCTCTAGGATCTTTCCATAGGGCACAATGAATTGAGGCGCAATTTGCGCAAGGTTGACAAAGGATCTAAACATAAGTAAAACATTAAGCTAAGAGAATCATAAATCCCTTTAGTTATAAACCCGAGGTGGGTTAGAGCACTCCTTGAAGGTCAGTTATGCAAAATCCTGCAAAGGTCAGTGCATATGTTAAGCCACAGTTTTGTTCATCTTTAAGGGGCAATATGAGCACATAGCCTAAGTCTTCGTATATAAGAATAAGTTTGACGAAAGGCTACAAATAGATTGCTTACTTAGTATTTTTATACTCATTCCATGTTATTTTACTTTTTTTCAAATGAAGCGTAGATCATTGTGACGAAGGGAGCATGCAGGACCGTGTGGCTGCCCGAGGGAACCCTGGACTAAGTCTTTTCCAACTATGTTGTTTTTATTATTATTTTAATGTTATCTACTTCTAAAACTCGTGCTATTTTATTACCTGTTTTTTATGTGATTCCATGGAATGTTTTGTACGTTTAAATTTTTATTTTTACATAAGTTTGAATGCATACGTAAATTTTTTTTTTTTGTCCCCTGCTATACAAAAAGAAAATTTCTACCACCTTTTTACTCTTGAATCTGCATGGTGATCCATGATTCGAAGCCTCGAAAAGAGGTCGTGACAAAAACTAAAAAGGTTAAAAGATTAAAGCTCAAATTATAAATATCTTAAAATACTAATGACCCTTTTAAATTTGTTAGTAATGACAAACAAATATTATCGAGTACGGAATCTTTAAACTAAATTAAGTTGTGGACCACGCCAACATGATTCAACACAAGTATTATATAATCTATCTATGTGGTTAGCTACGCTATAATAATGTAAGAATTTAAAGTTAAGAGCCAAATACATAGGTGGGACACCGCCCTACAATCCAATGTTGAAGCTACAAAATGATGCCAAACTCTAATAGCCCAAGTCAATTCACTTAGCCTACTAGGTAAGTACAATATAAGCTCGTGGAAATCGAGCTAAACATCACGTGTTTTAGCATCTATTGCAAGGTGGTCATATAAAGCCACATCGAGTGTTTTCCCTTACTAGTTATAGGAGTATTCAAATTACTCGATAACCTAACCAACCCAAACTACTTAATCGAAATCAATATTTTTTTTCAAGTTGAATTTTTGGAAAATCGAAAATAGGGTTACTAACCCATCCGACTCTATTTTTAATATTATTATAAAGATTAAGAATATTTTACGTTTGTAACCAATATTAATAATACACTATAATTTATGAATATTTGATATTTAAATTTTGTAAAATTTTATAGTGGATAAATAAACTTTTTTTTTTTAAGATTTAAAAAAATTATGACAACTCAACCAAACCAACTCAAAATAGAGGATTGAGCTGGGTTGGATTGTAAGTTCAAATTTTTTTATTGGTCTAAACGATTTCTCCCGCGTAACTCAACCTAATTCGTATGCACCTAATCAGTTACGATCTAATTTAAGTTAATTTACACTCTGAACCACTCGTAAAAGTAATTTAACTCAAATGTAGTAATCACCGGTCTCCCTAATTTTCTTTTATTATATTTAATTCTCAACTTTTTTTTTTTTTTTTTAAGTAATTTCTCCTATTTTCCACCCATGAATTAAAATAAACTAAAATAAAATAATACCCTGCTGCAGCTCCCGTCACCAAATATTTCCCACTTTTTAATTTCTTTTTTTTTTTTTAAATAATAATAAAATAATGAACAGGTTTAGAAGCAGAAAAAGAGAGTACGAAAAATCCAGGGCGTTCAGAAAATAATTCAATACGTATATGCGGGTCGGCTTAAGCGTCGGTGAGATAAGACGGGTGGAAGATAAACAAGACTGTCACAGACAGGCATGTCAGAATAATTTTCCCCTCCTCACTCTTGTCTTCCAACGCGGGTCCCAACAATCGAGGTCATGTTGACTTTTACTCCTCTTCCCAAAAACGCCGTGTCGTCAACGACTTATTCGACGTGTCGGCTCCTGATTAGTTGTGCGTATTACAAAAGCTTCTCTCGATTTTCGTGTATTTTCTTTTTTGGCCCAATAAGTCAATGTTTTGACAGAAACGCCCCATTCTTCACGCCACGAGGTGAAAGCCTCAGCGTAGAGATGAAGTGTTTGGACTTAAAATGTCGGAGTTTAGAGTGATTTTTTCTCTTTAAAATAATTGTTTTATCTTTTTCTAATTGGATAATATTATTCATGAACTTTTATTTAAAAAATAATTTACTGTTATATAATATATATATATTCATTTATTTGTACTTTTCCCTCATTATAATTTTTTTTAAATAAGTTATAATTATTATAAAATATATAATCTAAATCCATCCAGAGTAGAAGTATTATGTAACGAGATTGTACCCGACTTAATCTCAAAATATTTAATATTTTATATAAATCTATTAATTGAGAATATTAATATATTAATATGCAATTTAATTATGAATTAGAAACATGTCGTGAAGGACCGACTTACTTATATTAGTTATTTCATGGCCACAACTTGTTCTATAATGCATAAGATTGCAACTCTAAATCTAACTGGAGTGACTTATAATCGATAAAAATTGATTAATTTACAAATTTAATTAATTAATTAATATTTATAATATATAAATGCATAGAGTTCTATTGCTAGATTATAATAACATTAAAAGACTCGATTTAGTTGAAAAAAATTGAAGCGTTTCCAATTAATATTTAATATATAAAATACAAAATTATATTTATTATATTTTTAATAACTATATATTAAAATAAATAATATGTATTAGGTATATTAAATTGAAGTACATTTAAATGGGTGGTTAAATATAATTTAAACAAAACATTATATCATAATATATTAGATATTGAAATATATTAATTTAGATTTGACAATAAATTCTTCCCGTTTCTTTTCTCTAACTCGTTTGAGCTACAATGAAGAAGGTTTTAGGAAAGAACTAGTCCGAAACTTTAGATCTTTCTCTCAAATTCTTTTTTCTTTCAAGAAGCTCGTTGTTTGAGTCACAACGAGTTTATTAGAGAAGAGGTTCTACAGTTGGAAGTGGTGGGACGGGAATATAAAACAATAAAATAATTAAAACAAAAAGGTAAAAGAAGATGAAAAAAAGAGAGAAGTGGTAGAGAGAGTGAGAGTTAAATAAAAGGGGTGTTTGGATCTGCTAGTTTTCACCAGGGATAAAAATAATAAAGTATAGTCCAAAATGCATGGTAGGGTATCCCTCCAATTATGGGGTACCCTAAATTTATTCAATTAATTTATTTTCTTCAAATATGGAAATCTACCTTTTGGTTTCCGAATCCATGGATCCTCAATTGTCGCTACCAAAAAGGTGACCAATCCTTTATTATTATTATTATTTTTTTTTATATGATTATTATTATAATATTCCCAAGTGTTTCAGGCTAGGCTTCTTTTGTCCATACACTAAAATCTTGTCCTCTTTTTGGTAGGTTATGACTTTGACTTTTGTTCCATAACTTTTACAAATTTATATAAATTACTCCACACCAAACCAAATTAATTATTAACCACCTTAATACATCCTATGCTTTACTTTGAGATTCAAATGAAAATTAGGGGGTTTAAATAACCTGAGAATCTCTCACTAATCTCAACTATTAAACTCAAACTATATGAAAGTTATGTTGACTTAGATTTGTTTTTCGGATTTGATTCGCGGGTGACATAACCGAAATTAAGGTTACAATCTAGTTTACAAAGTTAGGAACCTAAAGCTCGTTCTTTCTAGAGCTTGCCTTGACGCTTGTGTATAAGTTTGTCCTTCTAGAGCGCGGACCAAACTCCATTTGAACTGTAACCTATTTTGAGCTTTGGGAGAGTTAGGAACTTAAAAGTTCGTCCTTTCTAGACCGCGACCAAACTCTGATCTGTTAGAGGTTTGGAGGGCCACTAACCCAACTAGAACCTTTTGAATTTTCGGAGTGTTAGAAACCCAAATTTCGTCTTTTCTAGTATTTATGTCGATATTAAGAATATTTGACATTTGTAAGTAATATTAACGATGAGTTTGACTTAGGAATGTTTTTTTATGTTCGGTGAATAAATATAATTTTTTAAATAATAATAATAAAAACAATACCAAAAAATAAACCGTTAAATTGAGTTAAAAATTTCTATTTTCTTAAGAAGTCACCAACCTAATCCCAAAATTTAGAGCGGATTCATAAAATATATATATATATATATATATATATATATATATATATATATATAT
>NW_019268646.1:113062-145992 GCF_002738365.1 Cucurbita moschata
AAAAAAAAAAAAAAAAAAAAAAAAAAAAAAAAAAAAAAAAAAAAAAGAAGAAGCATTAATTAGGGTGAAAATGTCAAATCTATTTTATAATAAAATAAATAAAAAATAAAAAGAAAAATAGAATGAAAATGGTTGGGCAGTGTGTGAAAAGTGAAGCACCCCAAAAAGCTCTCTCTAAAACCTTTTGCATTTCTCTTCCCCTGATTTGTTCATCACTTTCCTAATCAATTTGTTTCAAAAAGTCAAGAATCCATTGCCTTCTTCTTCTTCTTCTTCTTCTTCTCTGTCTCTTATGGAAGTCTCTGTAAGTACTCTCCGCCATTTCCTCTGTTTTTTCAAGTTCTTCTTTCTTTGGTGATCTCTGTTGTTTACATTTCGTCTGTTTTTGAAGCATTTTTCATACAGAAACAGTGGCCAACTCCACCAAATCCCCGCGTTTGGAGACTGGGACAAGGCCAACGACTGGCCGATCACTCAGTATTTCGAGAGCGCTCGTCAAGCCGGTTTGATTCGCTACAGTTCCTCCTCTGGCGAAAGCGGCCCCTGCCTTCCCCCTTCCGACTTGTACTCCGCCGATCCGAAGAAACCTCCGCCCCTCGCCACCGCAACCGCCGCGCGCAAGGTCTCCACATCGCTCTCTCTCTAAAAACTCTGAATCTCTTGATCTCTGATTAAATAGGTTCGACTAGAAAGAGGAAGGGAAGTTGAACATTAATCTGTGTTTCTCTGCGTTTTAGTACTAATTTAACAGTAAATGCGAATAGCTTCGATTAGAAGGAGGAGGCGGAGAAATTGAACATTAATCTGTGTTTCTCTGCGTTTTAGAACTAATTTAACAGTAAGTAAATGCGAAGAACAATTTGATAGATGTTGTGAGATTTGATTAATTAGGAGTATTGAATTGAGTCAGAAAATGAAACGCGAAATGAATGAGGAGAGTAACGTGGCGTGATTTTGCAGGGACGGTTGAGGGAAAAACGGTATCCGCATGTGGGATTAAAGGACCACCAGATTCCAATGATGAAACAGCAAGGGAGAGCGTTGGAGGCGATGGAAATGGGAGGAGCGCGAAAATTGAAGCAAAACGACGTGCCCATCCCGCGTCCTCCGCCTAGATCTAATGCCAGACCGCCTAAACCTGTTGACGAAGATCTCTACAAAATCCCTCCTCACCTACTCCATTCTTCTAAGCGGGTATCTTCTTTCCTCCCTTATTTATCTCATTCTTTCATTCATTTTCATACCTAATTTAGAGATATGTTGTTGAAATAGTTTAGATCAACTTAAAATTTTGAGTTTATTATGATCAGATGAGTATAGTCTATAATCCAACCAACCTCCTATATTTAGATTGGCTTGTTCAGATGTTTTTTTTAATTATTTAAAAAATTATATTTATCTATGATATTTTTTATATTAATAATTAAAAAATCATAAAGCTTAAAATATTTCATATAATTGCTTGGAAAATAACAAAGAATAGTTATGTTTTTTGTTTTTTTAACACAAAAATCTTAGTAAATAATTCTAACGAACTAAATTAAAAAAAAATTATAATCCGAAGAATTGGGTTAGGTTTAAAAAATATTCTAGAGGCAAGAACGGCAAGAACACCTTTAATCAGAAAATGGTAGAGATTTTCATTTAAAATAAATGGATATTGACTAGCTTCAAATTTGTATCTACTTTGTTATACAGAACAAAATGAAGGGCCTGTTTTCAAGGTGTTTAGTACCAGCTTGCAACTGAGGTATATCCATTGTGGGTCAACAGTATTAGGAAATTGTTAATCTATCATTATATAATACCCTCCTTGTTATTTCATTTTATTATTTTTAATTTTATTAGTTTTAAAGAAATAGAAAGAGAATAGATTGGATGAGTTGGTTGTTCTAATTAAAGTCTGATGTAAAAAAGAAAAAATGTGACATTGGAATGTAGAGAGTTGATGACATACCCATCAATGAATTATAATGTATCACTTCAGAATTTTGGGTGTAGGAATCATAGCCTTCTGTCTATTCTACCATATTATCCTCTTAATTAATGAAGATTAACCTAAATTCTCTTCTTTAATGTAATTTCAAATCTATATAACTTGTCAGATCCTATTTTAAAAATGAAAAAAATTGAATATATATATAGAAATTGGCAGTCACCAGATTGGACTGGGAGAGAGAGAGAGCCATGTGTTGGTCTAATTGGTCGGTTTGACCTGTTTTTATTTATTTATTTTCAAGATTGTGCAAATATTTAATATGCTTTCGGAAGTTATGACAAAGAAAGGTTCTAGGTTTTCTAAAATCGAGCTCGGAATGAGGTAAGTATCTACTTGAAACTTCCTATGTACTATACTCGTAGGATAAGTTTGTATATGATTATATGTTTAGGTACGTCTGATATATGATTCAATTCAGTAAAAGTAATTTATTGAACTCTGTTAGTAGCATGTGGAAGTGTTCGATAATGATTGATTATTGTTCACTGTGAGGCTACGAGATTGGAAGTATGAATAGTTGAATTGATTGAATATTGATTTGGTAATAGATTAAGTTAGAAACTTTAACTAGATAAGGTAATAGATTAAGTTACTAGATAAGGTAATAGATTAAGTTAGACCAACGTATATTGATTTTAAGTGAGATTGATATCTAATTATAAGCTTATAAATGAGTTCTTATATATTTTTATGTTCACGTTATTTTTTTTAGGTGTTATGTAACTTTACGGGGTTGGCGACGAATACCCATTAGAGATTAGGAGAGCTAATAAACTTAGAACTCTTACCATATATATTTAGATATATGAAAAACCATATTGCAAGCTTCCAATGGAATATAAATTATGATATAAATAGCTGTATTTATATAAATGAATTGGTTATTTTATTTTATTTTTATTTAGTAGTGGCCTTTTTAAACCATAAATTTATTTATCTCGAACAAATATATTAGTTATAAGTTTGCTTCAAATTAATATAAATTAACCGTCGTCATCATCTATATTCATATGCGAAATTAAACATTTAAAATTTTATCGTAAAACATAAACTTCGTTTTAAAACATTGTCATAGACTTATATGTTCGAAAAACATCTTTTAAATAACAAAACGAAATAGTAAATGAATAAATAAATGTTAAATTTAAATCAACCTATTCTAACCTAGTTATAAGAAAATAAGTATAGCTACCTTATGCATGTGTCATGGTATCGTGTTGCAATACCATCGTTAGCCGTAGTGTAATCCCTTGCCTGTACCTGAAATAGGAATAACACACACACGACTTGAATATTTAAAGAAGCCTCACTATTGGGGTTAAGGAATGCAAATACATACCACTTAAGATCTAGGGACTTATCATTAAAAAAACCATCATAGGGGTGGCCGAACAAAAGGTTACAAAAACATTCCCTAATTAATGCCTAATGGATTTCAACAACACTACACATCCCCTGCTACCTATGGAATATACACACCAAACCCTAGCACATTTTATAATCAAAACCAGAGTTCATAATAAAAAAATACTATCTCCATTGGTACGAGGCTTCTTGGGAAATCCCAAAGTAAACCCATGACACTTTATACTTAAAGTGGACAATATAATACTATTGTGGAGAGTCGTGTTCAACTAACACGATATCAGAGTCATGCCTAAATTTAGCCATGTCAATAGAATCCCCAAATGTCGAACAAAGGACTCCAAAAAATAAAGGAGTCGAGGCTCCTCGAAGTCATAGTAAAAAATGACTAAGACTCCAAACGAAAAAGAAGTCGAGCCTCAATTAAGGGGAGGTGTACTTTGTTCGAGGGGAGGTGTTGGAAGAAAGTCTCAAATTCGCTAATTTAGAGAATGATCATGGGTTTATAATCAAGGAATACTCTCTTCATTGGTATGACGCCTTTTGGTGAAGCCCAAAGCAAAGCCACGAGAGCTTATGCTTAAAGTAGATAATATCATACCATTGTGGAGAATCGTGTTCAACTAACATGGTACTAGAGCCATGCACTAAACTTAGCCATGTCAATAGAATCCTCAAATATCGAACAAATGAGTCCTCTCTTGGAGAAGCCCAAAGCAAAGCCATGAGAGCTTATACTCAAAGTGAACAATATCATACCACATCATACCATTGTGGATAGTCGTCTTCAACTAACAAATGGAATTTTAACATTTTTTTAATCATTTAAACATTTTTTTTACGGTGATTCATCTCCCAAATCAATCTTAAATCATTCCTAAATTTAAGATATCTTGAATATCTCAACCGTCCATCTCCATAAATACTTATAAAACTTTGATTGTGATCGTAATATCTCCTCCAAACTATGACTCGATACTTTTAATTCACCTCATAGCTTTCATACTTGTTGTTGTTCTCAAACTTAGATTTAAAACTTTTCAAGGCGGAGGAGTTTTCTACATCTCAGTACTTCTAAAGCTTAGCTCCTAATAAAGTCACTTGTGTCATTCACGATATAGTGTTTCAACTTTTATGGTGTTAGCTCTTTTTTTTTTTTTTTTTGTTCATATCGATACTTTAATTTCATATTTACAAACTTCGTAGTGACGAAATTTTCTTTCGAAGCTACTATTTTTAGTATCTATAATAGATTATAAGATACTGTTGCCTACCAAGTTTTTTTTTTTTTTTTGGCAATTTTCATTTGAATCTACTTAACAGTCAGTGTACATTTATACGTCCATTCCCATTTCTATGGTCATAACATTGCATATTTTAACTATGTTCGACACGTTTAACATGTCAATTTCTAAATGTAATTCTAAATGTAATTAATATATACTATAGTAATATTAGAAATTTTCACAAGTTTAAATAATCAAAAGGAAGGTTTCTTAAATGATAAATTGACCTAAAGCCTAAACGATTAAGACCAAAGATTGAGCTCACAGGCCATCAAAGTTCGAAGTCAATATATAAAGTCAACAAAGCCCAAACCCTATTCGCTGAGTCACCAATCTCACTAACTAGCTTCGAATTATTACTATTTGACTTTGACCTATTCTAAAAAAGTCGAGGCATTTCGAGTTGTTTGTTGACACAGACAAAGTCAAGGAAAACCACTGAAATTATTTCAATATTAGACCTTAGACATATAAGAGTTTCGAATCGAATCTCTTTGGAAAGAAGATCTTTCGTTATTGGGCTAGCCATATACTTCACATGTTTCTAGCTATCACATGGTATCATCAATTGATACAAGTCTTGGATAAGAATCTACAACGCACTAGAACGTCCTTGTTGACCATCCTTTACTCTGACAACATCTAGGGTTCCTCGAACAATGTGATATCTCATACCGGGTAAATCCTTAACCCTTTTCCCTCTTACTAAGACTACAAAATGTTCTCGTAAATTTTGGAATTTTTTTTTAACTCAACCAAACCCATGTATGTAATTTAACCTATTTTTTATTTATTTTTAAAACTCAAAATGTTATTGTAAACATTTTAAGCATTCCTTATTGAAGGGTCACTTGTAGATATATGTATGAATAGATACATGTATTGAATGGTCACTTATAGATACATGTATAGATACATGTATAAGGTCATGTATGAATAGATACATGTAGGTTCATAGGTTCATTAGTTCATAATTAATTAGGTGCATGACTTTTGGATAATGAATGGTAGTGGGGAATGTCCCAAATTACCTATATATATATATATATATATGTATGAAACGGCGTCGGATAGAACAAAGGCTTTGTCGATTCCCGACATGGTCGGAACTACCAACCGGAGCGAGGTGAATCTGTGGTGGAGATTCTGACGCTGGTGTTGTTAAAATATGAGAGAAGATTTGATCCTAAATTAATTTCTTATAACCATAACTATAAAAGAAAAGGAAATCTGAGATAGGATTTTACCAGTAACAAAAATCTCTAAATCTTGCAATATATTGAAAACCCATTTTACTTCTCCTCAAATCTAACCATTTTTTTTCTTCAGTTGGCTCAAGGATGGATTGAGGAGAGATAATTGTGGGAAGGGATGAGATGTTACCGGAGAGAAGTAGGGAAATATATATTTTTTTAAATTTAAATTTAATTTTAAATTTAATTAATTAATTAATTTATTATTATTATTATTTTAACTATTTTTATAATTATTTTATTTGTTTATTTCTTTATTTATTTTTGGGCTATTACATTCTCTTTGTGGTCTTCTAGGGAAACATTTCTTGTAGGTGCAAAAACTTATTGGGATCGTTCTTCCTCAAAGAATTATCGTGTATCATCGGATTGGATTTTTGAGTTTTCCTTAAGCTCTTTAATAGCATATTGGATTGGGGGAATGGTTTCTAGGCACTTTCAGCACTCGATTTCTTCATAGAACTTGTGGGTAATCTTGTTTAGAAACTATAGAAACAAGTTTGAAGACAAATGGTGGAGAAGTGCTCTCAAATTTGGAAGAAATCCGAGAGTAGGAGACCCAAAATCTAAATGCTTATTGCCGACGATTGAGAGCTCGACCTTGCTTGATTTTTGTTCTAAACTACTGCCCCAACTTCAGACTTTATAGGGGAAGCTTAAACATACATTGAGAGCTCCAAAATCGTCATGATTTGGAGATTGAACTTTCTAGATAATCTGTCGAAAATATGTACTTCGATCAGAGCCTTACCGACCTTGGTTATGAATCATAACCGTTGGATGTGATGATCTATGAGGTTTCTAGATGGTGTCCAATTTTGGGGGAGATCCAACGGCTAGATTTTGAGGTTCGAAGGATTTTGTCCAGGAGGTCACTGTGGGAGTTCTTTTCACTCTTTCATATACTAGGGGATTTCACTTGGAAAAGAAAATGTTCCATACTAATGGATTCGGTTCCATAACCATGGGTTCCAATGTACGAGATCTTGTAGCACTTACCAATGAGGCCCTATCGATTAGTATTAAGCAGAAGAAATCAATTATAGACACTAATATAATTATATATGCTCTTCATAGACAAACTTGGGATTTGCGATCCCAGGTAAGATCGGTTCTGGATCATGGGATCCTTTTCTATCAGATAGGAAGGACTGTTGCACAAAATGTACTTCTAAGTAATTGCTCCATAGATCCTATATCTATCTATATGAAGAAGAAATCATGTGATAAAAAGGGGTTCTTATTTGTACTGATTTTGAGCAGAATGACATATCTATAATTATCCATAACTTTAGGGGTATTTTGGTAATTTGCCACTTTCTAAATATTAATTTTTTCCTTCTTGAGAAAAATTAGTTCTAGATAAGGAATTAACTAAAAGAAACATGATAATTAGAAAAATGACCTTTTTGTCCTTTTCACTTACTTTTTTCCTTTCCAATCGTTTTCCAAAGGCCTGTCTTCAAATTACTTGTTTGAAGGTATAGAAATGAGTTGGTTAAGACCCTTGTCCTTGATTACTCCTCTTAATTTCTTTCATTGAGTCTTACATGTGTGGCTTATTCTCATTGAAGCCAATTTCTTATATTGTTAGGGTGTTATTACACTCAAATTTATCATATACTTTAGATCATTTTTTCTTGAATATGATCTTACTATATATTTTTCAACATTGCAACAATAACATTAAATCTTTCGAATAATATTAATGGATAATGTTTTATTACAAATAAAATAAACCCTTTTGACTTCCAAATACCACAATTCAATAGCTTGGAACAGACCAAATGGGCCAACACAAACAAATGGAGTGGAGGTTTTCAAAATCTAGCATCCCCACGTGATGTGTTCTTGGTGGAGCTTTACGTGAATGTAGCATCATTGAATAAGGACTCTCACACAAGTTGGAGTTGGTATTAACTTGCATTTCCAAAAGAGGGAGGTTGAAAATGCATCGTCAAGTATTGTACGTTCGACGTTATAGGTAATCGTCAACAAAAGTGAAGAAGGAATGAGCATCATGGTATTCATTAGTCAGAAAACACGTAGGGGTCATTGGAGTAATCACATAAGGAAGAGTTCATGTTGGTGTGGATTGTATTTCAAGTTGTTGTTCGTTGAGGAGAGATTCTCAATGGAAAAAAAGATTGAAAGAAATAGAGATGTCTATCTAACCCACAAGGCCGAGGACCACAGAGGAATTTAGGAAAGATTTCTTCCCGTAAGTAGCTAAATAAGGTCAATAGGTTAGGAATCATGAACCTCCACAGTGGTATGATATTGTCTACTCCGACCATAAGCTCTCATGGCTTTGCTTTAGGCTTCCCCAAAAATCCTCGTACCAACGGAGATATATTCCTTACTTATAAACCCATGATCATCCTCTAAATAAGCTAATGTGGGACTCCCTCCTGTGAATGTTTGCTGAATTCACCACACCTGAATGGTGGTGAGAGTTCTCTTATTTATAATCATTTACAGAATATAGAAATATGGTAAATTACAAATAATATGGAAATAGCAATAAAAGGAAAGAATATTAATGAATACAATATATTTACCTTTGCCATAATGTAAGATAAATATTTTATAATGAACAGTCAACTATCCTTAACACCCCCCTGCAAGCTGAGCGTCGTATTTGAACGAACGTGAAGCTTGGATCTAAAAAAGTCAAATAGAGGTCGAGAAATACTTTTTGTGAAGATGTCAGCAACTTGGAGATGAGAGGGTACATATTGTGTGCGAAGTTTGCTAGCGATAACAAGTTCTCGAAGGAAATGATAATCTAGTTCAACATGTTTCGCCCGCTTGTGAGAAACGGGATTAGAGCTAAAAAAAAATAGCATTTTTGTTGTCATATAAGAGTAAGGGCTGCTATGAAATAGGGACCTTGAGGTCATGCAAAAGATGCGTAACCCAAAGAAGTTCAGCAGCAGTTGTGGCAAGAGCACGATACTCAGATTCACAGTTGGAGCATGAGACAATAGGTTGCTTTTTGGCACTCCAAGAAATGAGATTGTTACCAAGATAAATAGAATAGCCGGATGTAGAACGACGAGTATCGAGACAACCAGCCCAGTCAGTATCCGAATAAGCGACGAGCGTACTAGGAACAGTGGATGGATGAAAGGTAAGACCAAAGTGGAGTGTTCCTTTGACATAGCGAAGAATACGTTTGACAGCAAGAAAGTGATCTGCAGTAGGGGCATGCAAGAATTGACTGACAGAATTGACAGCATAGGCAATATCTGGACGCGTAATAGCCAAGTACTGAAGGGCACCAACAAGAGATCTATAGAGAGTAGGATCAGAGAAAGGAGAACCATCAGCAGTCAGGTATTGAGAAACAACCATGAGAGTGTGAACTGGTTTGCTATCGAGCAACTGAGCACGAGTAAGAATATCTCGAGCATATTTTAACTGACTAATAAAGAGACCATTAGGAGTGGGTGAAGCTTCAAGACCAAGAAAGTAACTGAGAGAACCCAAATCTTTGGTAGCAAACTCAAAATGAAGCTTGCGAGTAAAGCTGTCAATAAGAGATGAGTTGTTGCCGGTAACAATAATGTCATCAACATAAAGAAGCAAATAGATAAGGTTAGATTGATGATGAAAGACAAAAAGGAACGTGTCAGCGCGACTGCAAAAAAACCCAAGTGTGAGAAGAAATGAGCTAAAACGCTGAAACCAGGCACGAGAAGCTTGCTTTAAGCCATAGAGGGCTTTTTTAATAGACAAACATGAGTGGGAAATCGAGGATCAATATACCCAAGAGGTTGTTCCATATGAACACGTTCAATGAGAGTTCCATTGAGAAAAGCATTCTTGACATCAAGTTGTCGAAGAGACCATTTATTTGTGACTGCAATAGAAAGCACAACATGGATAGTGGTAGCTTTGACAACCGGACTGAAAGTGTCAGTGTAGTCAAGACCAGGAACCTAAGTATAACCTTCGGCAACAAGACGAGCCTTGAAACGCTCGACGGATTCATCAGGCAAAATTTTAATACGAAACACCCATTTAGAGCCCACGATGTTGGTGTTGGTAGAGCGAGGAACCAAAGTTCAAGTATCATTTTGTTGTAACGCTCGAATTTCTTCATCCATGGTAGCCACCCAAGCAGGATTCTTAGCCGTAGATTTGAATCCTTTTGGCTCAGTGGATGCAAGAAGAGCAGAAAGAAGTCCAGATGAGCCCAAAATACCAAGATTTGCTGGATGATGAGTCTTGAATATACCAGCTTTGGCTTGTGTGATCATAGGATGAGTGCTCAAAGAAGAGGAATCAACAGTAGGTTCAATAGAGGTCGAATTAGAAGTCGAGGGTGGCAAAGTGGAACCTGCAAGAGAAGTATCAACCTACACAGACTCATCCACAAGGTCAGAACAAATATCACACGGGGATGAACTGGGTCGAGGAATGTGCAGTGATGAAGTGGTAGGGGGGATAAATCAATATGATAAAGATGTGGTTTCAAGAAATTTGAAATAGGAATAGAGGAAAGAGGTTGAGCCTGGGAGCTAGGGATATCAAAAAAGTGAGTTTCATCAAATTGAGCATGGCGGGTGATATATAGCTTAGTGGTGGTGGGATCAAGACAACGAAACCCTTTATGAGCAGGATTATAACCCAAAAAAATACAATGAATGCTGCGGGGAGAAAGCTTGTTAGGCATATAATCGCGCAAATAAGGATAAACACGACAACCAAAGGGATGAAAATTGTCATAATGTGGAGTGTAGCCATAAAGGAGTTCAAAGGGTGACTTACCTCCAAGAAGTGGAGTAGGCAACCGGTTGATAATATAAGCTGCAGTGCTGAAGGCGTCAACCCAAAAACGAGGAGAAAGATGAGAGTGAAAGAGAAGGGTCAAGCCAGTCTCAGTCACATGACGATGTTTTCTCTCAGCACGACCATTTTGAGAAGGTGTATATGGACAAGAGAGTTGATGGTGGATGCCAGAATTACGTAAATGAGTTTTGAAACAAGTACTAGTAAATTCGGTACCACCATTGCTTTGAAATACCTTGATACGACCACAAATTTTTGAAATTGAAGAAAAATATAAAAAAACTCAAATTTAAATTTTAAAGGGTAAAGCCAAGTGAATCGAGAATAATCATCAATAAAAATAACATAATAAAGAAAACTCGAATTTGATTTGACGGGAGAAGGACCTCAAAGATCACAATGAATAAGATCTAACACATGAGACGACCTTACGTTCATTGCGAGAATAAGGCAATCGATGACTTTTCGCAAGCTGACAAGTATTACATAATGATGGAGAAGGCAATAAAGACATAAGAGAAAGATGATCTTTTCTATTTAAAAAAGAAATAACAGAATAATTCACATGACCCAGACGAGCATGCCATAAATCATATGAAGCACGTAAAGGTTTGTTTCTAAGGACTGAAATAAAAGCAGAGTTGCCGCGCTCCAGCACATATAGTCCTCCATCTCTTTTACCGGTTGCCACCACCCTTCTTGTTTGGCGATTCTGGATAGTAATAAGATTATTAGTAAATGTAACGAAGAGAGAAAAATCAGACGTTAATTTACTTATGGAAAGAAGATTTTTAATGTGGTGAGGGACAACCAAGACATCTAATAAGTGAATATTTGGAACAGAAGAAAGAGTATCGGTGTGGGTAATGGGTAGGGATGCACCGTTTCCTACGATCTTAGAGTCCTTACCCGTGTAATTTTTAGACTCATCTAGAATAGATGGGTCGGCAGTCATATGGGCCGAAGCCCAGTGTCCAGAAACCAATCAGCAGCATCGGGTCTAGCAATAGAACATGATGTGTTAAAGGCTTCAGCAAGGTGAGCATGAGAAGAATCAGGTCGAACATACCGTTGGTGGCAGCGGTCAGCATAATGGCCCTCTTTGCGGCATATTTGGCAGTGAGGTGGTCGACGACCCTGACCTGAGTGGGTTCATTCTCGATTAGAAGAGTTGTTTCTGTGAGAATAAGAATGACCTCGCTGGTTGCTAAAGGAAGCAGGGTGGCTTCCATGGGTGCAACCACGATTAGTGGCTTTGAATGCTGTAGGAGTGGAGTCAGAGGACTCAAAGGAGCGCTGGAACAACTCAAAACTTTCTGCTTTAGAGACTAAATCTGCAAAACAGGGGATAGGGGTGAGAGCCATCTGAGCAGTAGAAAAAGCTGAAAATTCGGTGCCGAGTCCACGAAGGAACCAATGCACTTTATCAATGTTCTCGACGGGTCTCCCAATGGCATGAAGTTGGTCACAAATTTTTTTGAAGTCATGGGCATACTCAGCAACAGGTTTGGTGCCACGTTTCATCAACTGCAAGTCATCCTTGAGTCTCAGTTCATGAGCTTTCGATTGATGGCTGAACGTAGTTTCCAACGCAAGCCAAACATCGCGTGTAGTAGAGAGACCAACGTCAACAACCATGACTTCCTTAGTGAGAGAGGAGAGTAGAAGACAGAGAAGCCGTTGATCGGGTGCTCTCCATGCCAAATATTTGAGGTTGAGTGTTGAGGAGGTTTCTGGTTCAAAGCGAGGTGGTGGAACCATAGTTCCATCAACATAGCCTAGCATGTCTTGACTCTTAAGGAGAGGGATGAGTTGGCTTTTCCAAAGAAGATAATTGGAGGAAGAAAGTTTGTTGGTGATCATATGGATTAGAGTATTGAAAGGAAGAAGATGATAAGAAGATTCGGAAGTCATAGAGAAGAAAGGATTAGGGTTGTTAAACCGAAAGGGCTCTGATACCATGTGAATGTTTGCTGAATTCATCATACCTGAATGGTGGTGAGAGTTCTCTTATTTATAATTATTTACAGAATACAGAAATATGGTAAATTACAAATAATATGGAAATAGCAATAAAAGGAAAGAATAATAAATGAATACAATATATTTGCCTTGAATAAAAGGGCAAATATGGTAAGCCGTAATGTAAAGCAAATATCTAATATTTGCCTTATAATGAACGGTCAATTATCCTTAACACCTCTCCTGAGGCATAATCGAACTGTTAGGATCGATACCAGTTGTTAGCTCTGATACCAATTGTTAAGATTGCTCGACAACGCACACACTCAATCAAAATGAACACAAAGAACAGGAGAGAGAAAATACAATGAGAAATATTGGCTAAAGGTTTTATTATTGATGACTTCGGGGATGTACAACAAGATAGAATAAAGAAAAATACATTTTGATAGCATGACCTAATGGGTATATATATGGTTTCAATTTACTAAATATAGCCTCCAAAGATTTAAACTTAATATAATCTACCAAATTTATCTCTCTCAAATCTTTACCAAATATCTACCATATATATCTCTATCAAATATTTACGAAATATCTTTCAAATATATCTCAGATCTTTACGAAATATCTCCCAAATATATCTTTGCCAGACTTGTACGAAATATCTTCCAAATATATCTCTCCTAAATCCCAACAATCTCCCACTTGGAGACTGATCAGTCAACCGCAACAATCTCCCAACTAGAGGCTGATCCAGTCAATCCTAACAGTCTCCCACTTGGAGATTGATCCAGTAAACTAAGAATTTCATTCTCAATCTATACCATACCATTTGAGGCTTTGCAGAACCTCAATGTTCCAACATCAACACAAAATGTTTGTTGGATTACTTGCACCCTCTATCTTCTTTAAACACATCACCATCTTCCACTAACCTTCGAGTGAAATGGTATCGCCTTCTATGTTTTGTCTTTGAATAATAGACCGGGTTCCTCGCCAACTGCATGACACTCTAACTATCTACTTAAATAATCTTCTCGCGCTGCTTCTTGCCTAATTCTTCTAGATAGTCTGTCATCCATATCATCTCATTTCCAGCTTTAGCTATTGCCACATACTCAACCTCAACAGAGGAAAGAATAACGCATTTCTGAAGCCTAGACATCCCATCATCTGACTTGCTCCAACTTAGTTGTATCCTCCAACTGTAGGGCCTCATCAAGGGGCTCTCGTTCCCCTTCATCAGTCACCAACCGATAGTGTAAAGAAGATACGTATCTATCTCGTACTCTGATGGCTCTGGATGATCTTTTCAACAGCTGCTCAAGTGTCACTTGATCTGCTTCTGATTTCTCAACAACAGTCTCATGAACTTCTTAAGTATCTGCTACAACATCACTAGGTGAATCTTTTAGCAACTCAACCTCAACTCCCACTTGCTTCGTTGTCCCGATACTTTTCTTCAATTCTCTAGCAGTCTTTGTGAAGCTAACTCGTTTCTTTTTGCTCATAACGCAGTTCTCACAAGGACTCATATCAATAGATTTCAGACCTTCCAAAACTCCTTCCGCAGCCGACATCTTCATTCCTTTAACGCTCATATGTCCAAGTCTATTGTGTCATATACTTGAATTTGAAGCACTCTGAGCAACAACAGCTCTGTTCATACACCCTACAGTGGTGTACAATGTTCCAGATTTTGTGCCACGTGCTACCACCATAGCACCCTTCACAATCTTCCACGAACTCTTACTAAACTTTGTTGCATAACCTGTGCTATCCAACTGACCAATAGAGATCAGGTTCTTCTTGAGACTAGGAATATATCTGACATTCTTTAATGTCCACTGATTTTCTGTTGGAGTTTTTATACATACATCCCTATTTTCTTCGATCTTCAAATCTTTGTTGTCGGCAAGATACACCTTCTTGAAACTTCTAGACTTAAAATTTCGAAACAACTCTTTATTTGGAGATCAATGAAAAGATGCACCTAAATCCAAAATCCAAGATTCAATCAGACTATCCACACTAAGGATTAAAGCATCTCCAATGTCTTCTGCTAAATTTACCAAATCATCATCTTTTGATTTGAGTGTCTGCTTCCTCTTTGTACAATTTGCCCGAAAGTGACCTTTTTCTCCACAACTCTAACACTTCGTTTGGTTTGTTTGGAGATTCTCCTCGGTCTCTTGATTTTGATCGCCCATTATTTGGGCCCTTTGATTTACTTCTTCCTCTTCAAACACTGAGATAATTGCCTGATGAATCTCCGATTTCCCGTTTGCGAATACTTTCGCTAAGAACTACATCTCGAATTTTATCGAACTTCAGTTTATCAGATTCTCGTGAACTACTGATCGCGGCAACAACAGTATTCACAACTCGGAAAGATGACATCAAAATCAATATTTTAATTTCATCCTCGAAATTAATTTCTACCGAACCCAGTTGACTTGTAATCATATTGAATTCGTTTATATGACCAGCAACAGATCTACCTTCAGACATTTGTAGATTAAACAGTCTCCTCATCAAATACACCTTGTTCATAGTCGACGGTTTCTCATCCATATTCGACAATGCCTTCAACAAATCTGACGTTGTCTTCTCCTTGATGATGTTGAACGCCACATTTCTAGACAGCGTCAATCGGATCAACCCTAAGGCCTGACGATCCTTGAGCTTCCACTGCTCCATGGTCATACTATCCGACTTCACCCCCAACAGGGGTTCGTGAAGATCTTTTTGGTTACAGATAATCTTCAATTTGCATCTTCCAGAAATTGAAATCAGATCCATCAAACTTTTCAATTCCAATCTTTGAAATTTCCATCTTTACAGATCGTGGCGAATTTCGCCTCGCTCTGATACTAGTTGTTAGGATTGATACCAGTTGTTAGCTCTGATACCAATTGTTAGGATCGCTCAACAATGCACACACTTGATCAAGATGAACACAAAAAACATTACCAATTGTTAGCTCTGATACCAATTGTTAGGATCGCTCAACAACGCACACACTCAATCAAGATGAACACAAAAAACATGAGAGGAAATACAAGGAGGAATATTGGCTAAAGATTTTATTATTCATGACATCAAGTATGTACAACAAGATAGAATACAGAAGATGAAGAAAAGTACATTTTGAGAGTACGACCAAATGCTATATATATATATATAGTTTCAATTTACTAAATATAGCTTCCAAAGATTTAAACTACCCATATAATCTAACAAATATATCTCTATGAAATATTTACCAAATATCTCTCATATATATCTCTATCATATCTCTACGAAATATCTTCCAAATATATCTCTACCACATCTTTACAAAATATCTCCCAAATATATCTCTACCAGATCTTTACAAAATATCTTTCAAATATATCTCTACCAGATCTAGACATCAGGCTCCATATCCCAACACGAACAACCTCCCCTTAATTGAGGCTCGACCCCTTTCTCTGAACCCTTTTTTCGACACTTGGGGTCACTTTTTTACTACACCTTTGAGACTCACAACTTTTTCGTTCGACATTTGAGGATTTTGTTGACATGACTAAGTTAAGGAATGGCTCTGATACCAGTTGTTAGGATCGCACAACAACAAATATACTCGATCTAAATGAACACAAAGAACAGAAAATGCAAGGAAGAATATTGACTAAAAGTTTTGTACTTTCTTCCTTCTCTGTATTCTTTCTTGGTGTGATCCTAACAAGTAATGAAGATTATATACTCAATTTTTTCATCCATGTTTGAACTAAGTAAAATTTATAACGAAAATAATTGAGCACCAAATGAAACTCGACCCATCAACCTTTCCAATACCCATTAAAAACAACTTCAAAAGAATCTCAAATTACATGAGTTCTTAATTATATATAAAAATTCTTCTCAAACTCTTCCATTTTTGGACTCATCAACCCAGTGACGGCTAAATAACTCTTCCATTTTCGATCCAGCGAAAAGTTCTTCAACGAATTTGAATGAAAATCTTCAACGAATTTGAATGAAAATCGAGACAAATCAAGAACCTCTCTTAGTTCTTGAATCTTTAAGAACTTTGTTGGAGCCCTTCAAATATTAAAATCTCATATTTGACTTCTTTTAACGCATATGTGTGTAATGACTTAATTTTCGAGACTTTAAATTTTAGATGGTGTTTTGGTAAAAAAATTTAGGCTTCAAAATATTGGTAAAATTTGCAAAAATTGAATTAAACAAAATAAAATCCATCAAATCCATCGGAAGAACAATATATCAAAATTTCAGAACCAAATACTAAGAAAATCTTTCGAAGTAAAATCGAGACTAAAAATTGAAATTCTTACCCTTCGATCTTTCTATTTTTGGATTTGGATAATTCAAATGTCCATAATCAATTTTTTTTTTTTCATTTATCTCCTTTTTTTAAATCTTCTCATCGAGGGTCTAAAACCACTAAGAAAAGTATTCTAATTTTTTTTCCATAATTATAGTTGTTCTCATGCATTTGAGGTATTCTCCATGGGCGCTTTCAATCTTTTTTCTACAAAATTCTCTATTTTTACAAGAATGTGATTTTTTTTTTCTTCTGTTGTCGGAATGGAGTTTTCAGCATTTTTTTTTAAAATTTTATATACATTTAAAAAATCATATTTGTTTCAACCAGAATTTTAATACATAATTTCTACACTATCATTTCTATAAATATATATATATATATATATATATATATATAACATTCTACTAAATTTAATAATATAATGTTGAATATAATGTTAATGGACTCAAATTTTAATATTTAACATAGTTTAATTAACGTGCAATCTTTCTCAAATCAAAATTGTAACGTCTCGTTAGAGAAAAAAAAAATCGATCGATCGCTGAAAATTCGAGAATTCCGGTGAGGTGTCGAAGTTCTCGGGCAATGCCTAGAACACGACCCCACGGCCTTGACGAATCACCAAACCCAATTCCCAACTTCAGCCAATGCTCTACGATCGAACACCTACAAAGAAGAGAAGAGAAAGGAAAATACATAGAGAAAACCGAGAGAGAGAGAGAGAGAGAGAGAGAAATCCAAACTCTGGCGAGATTGAACCGACAGCTCCGACGCCTAAACCGACCAAACTTGTCGGCCTTAGTATGTCCACCCAAAAGCAAACTCACGCTGCGCGGTCGCTTGCTGCCGTCGAAAAAAGGAATCCGAAATAATAATTTTTTAGAAAACTGCAGATCTACCCCTACAATCCGTCTACCAACCATGAAACTTCGATGAAAAGAGAGAAAAAGGAAGAGAAAATAGGTCGAAAACGTCGCGGGAAGGAGAGAGAAAAGTTGATGGAAAATCGCGCTGCGAGTCTTTGTGCAGAAGAAGGATCTGATGGATCCGGATTCGGGTCGAACCCAGACCCGCGACCCAATCGGCCTCAGTCCAGCCCACACACCTGTAGCCAATGCGGGCTTCGACCCAGACCAGTGGCAGCGACCCGTACCCACGACCCACGATCGCGACCCACATCTGGAACCAGCCTCTGCAACCTGCAACTCGAGGCCCAAAACTATCTTGGCCCAGTAGCCCACTCTGCAGCGCCTCAACCCGACGCGACCTGCGAGCTGACCCGAAACGCACCTCGACCCCCGCCTGCACACAACGTGGCCCACTCCTGGCATGCCATGTGTCCACCTGGGCACAAATAGCCCTTCGGCTTGGTATGCTTACCCGGCGCGGCTCCTTGACTTATTCGGCTCGGGTACCCCTATTTTAGCTCAATTTCCAATCCAACCCTCTCAGACCTATTTTTGGCTCCAATTAAGGTAATTGAGGCCGTTTTAGTACCGTATTTCCCATATATTAGTTTGATTATTATTAATTTTTGAAATACTAACAAAGTTAACGAACGATGTAATAGAAAATGAACCCCGACGATATTTGGAGCAGCTTAATGAACAAGAGCTAACGTATACTAATTAGGGAAAATGTTGGCTAAGGTCAACCAAATAAGTGGTCTTACTACTGGATAGGCTACAAAAATTATATGATGTATGACGATGTATGATGGCTTATGATGACGTATGATGATGTATGTTGTTAAGGATAGTTAACCGTTCATTATAAGACAAATATCTAGATATTTGCCTTACTATTACCGGTTACCATATTTGCCCTTTTATTAAAGGCAAATATATTGCATTTATTTATTATTCTCAAATATATTGCATTCATTTATTATTCTTTCCTTTTATTACTATTTCCATATTATTTGTAATTTACATATTTCTGTATCCTGTAAATGATTATAAATAAGAGAACTCTCACCCCCATTTAGGTGTGATGGATTCAGCAAACATTAACATGGTATCAGAGCCCTTTCGGTTTAACAACCTTGATCCTTTCTTCTCTATGGCTTCCGAATCTTCTTATCATCTTCTTCCTTTCAATACTCTAATCCATATGATCACCATCAAACTTTCTTCCTCCAATTATCTTTTTTGGAAAAGCCAACTTCTCCCTCTCCTTGAGAGTCAAGACATGTTGGGCTATGTCGATGGAACTATGGTTCCACCACCTCGCTTTGAACCAGAAACCTCTTCAACACTCAACCCCAAATATTTGGCATGGAGAGCAGCCGATCAACGTCTTCTCTGTCTTCTGCTCTCTTCTCTCACTAAGGAAGCCATGGCTGTTGACGTTGGTCTCTCTACCACACGCGATGTTTGGCTTGCGTTGGAAACCACCTTCAGCCATCAGTCGAAAGCTCATGAACTGAGACTCAAGGATGACTTGCAGTTGATGAAACGTGGCACCAAACCTGTTGCTGAGTATGCCCGTGCCTTCAAAAAAATTTGTGACCAACTTCATGCCATTGACAAACCGGTCGAGGACATTGATAAAGTGCACTGGTTCCTTCGTGGACTCGGCACCGAATTTTCAGCTTTTTCTACTGCTCAAATGGCTCTCATCCCTATCCCCTGTTTTGCAGATTTAGTCTCTAAAACTGAAAGTTTTGAGTTGTTCCAGCGCTCCCTTGAGTCTTCTCACTCCACTCCTACAGCATTCACAGTCACTAATCGTGGTCGCACCCATGGAAGCCACCCTACTTCCTTTACCAACCAGCGAGGTCGTTCTTATTCTCACAAAAACAACTCTTCTAATCGAGGACGAACCCACTCAAGTCAGGGTCGTCGACCACCTCACTGCCAAATATGCCGCAAAGAGGGCCATTATGCTGACCGCTGCAACCAACGATATGTTCGACCTAATTCTTCTCATGCTCACCTTGCTGAAGCCTTTAACACGTCATGTTCTATTGCTGGACCCGATGCTGCTGATTGATTTCTGGACACTCGAGCTTCGGCCCATATGACTGCCGACCCATCTGCTGGATCAGTCTAAAAATTACACGGGTAAGGACTCTGTGATCGTAGGAAACGGTGCATCCCTACCCATTACCTACACCGGTACTCTTTCTCCTGTTCCAAATATTCACTTATTAGATGTCTTGGTTGTCCCTCACCTCACTAAAAATCTTCTTTCCATAAGTAAATTAACGTCTGATTTTCCTCTCTCCGTTACATTTACTAATAATCTTATTACTATCCATAATCGTCAAACAGGAAGGGTGGTGGCAACCGGTAAAAGAGATGGAGGGCTATATGTGCTGGAGCGCGGCAACTCTGCTTTTATTTCAGCCCTTAGAAACAAATCTTTACATGCTTCATATGATTTATGGCATGCTCGTCTAGGTCATGTGAATCATTCTGTTATTTCTTTTTTAAATAGAAAAGGTCATCTTTCTCTTATGTCTTTATTGCCTTCTCCATCATTATGTAATACTTGTCAGCTTGCGAAAAGTCATCGATTGCCTTATTCCCGCAATGAACGTAGGTCGTCTCATGTGTTAGATCTTATTCATTGTGATCTTTCGGGTCCTTCTCCTGTCAAATCAAATTCGGGTTTTCTTTATTATGTTATTTTTATTGATGATTATTCTCGATTCACTTGGTTTTACCCTTTAAAATTTAAATCTGATTTTTTTTTATTTCAAAATTTTGTGGAAAATCAATATTCTTCTCGTATCAAGGTATTTCAAAGCGATGGTGGTACCGAATTTACTAGTACTTGTTTCAAAACTCATTTACGTAATTCTGGCATTCACCATCAACTCTCTTGTCCATATACACCTGCTCAAAATGGTCGTGCTGAGAGAAAACATCGTCATGTGACTGAGACTGGCTTGACCCTTCTCTTTCACTCTCATCTTTCTCCTCGTTTTTGGGTTGATGCCTTCAGCACTGCAGCTTATATTATCAACCGGTTGCCTACTCCACTTCTTGGAGGTAAGTCACCTTTTGAACTCCTTTATGGCTACACTCCACATTATGACAATTTTCATCCCTTTGGTTGTCGTGTTTATCCTTATTTGCATGATTATATGCTTAACAAGCTTTCTCCCCGCAACATTCCTTGTATTTTTTTGGGTTATAGTCCTGCTCATAAAGGGTTCCGCTGTCTTGATCTCGCCACCACTAAGCTATATATCACCTATCATGCTCAATTTGATGAAACTCACTTTCCTGCTATCCCTAGCTCCCAGACCCAATCTCTTTCCTCTATTCCGATTTCAAATTTCTTGGAACCACATCTTCATCATATTGATTCATCCCCCCCTATCACTTCATCACCGCACACTCCTCGATCCAATTCATCCCCGTGTGATATTTGTTCTGACCTTGTAGATGAGTCTGTGCAGGTTGATACTTCTCTTGCAGGTTCTACTTTGCCACCCTCGACTTCTAATTCGACCTCTATTGAACCTTCTGTTAATTTCTCTTCTTTGGGCACTCATCCTATGATCACACGAGCAAAAGCTGGTATATTCAAGACTCGTCATCCAGCAAATCTTGGTATTTTGGGCTCATCTGGACTTCTTTCTACTCTTCTTGCATCCACTGAGCCAAAAGAATTCAAATCTACGACTAAGAATCCTGCTTGGGTGGCTGCAATGGATGAAGAAATTCGAGCGTTACAACAAAATGATACTTGGACTTTGGTTCCTCGCCCTGCCAACACCAACATCGTGGGCCCTAAATGGGTGTTTCGTATTAAATATTTGCCTGATGGATCTGTCGAGCGTTTCAAGGCTCGTCTTGTTGCCAAAGGTTATACTCAGGTTCCTGGTCTTGACTACACTGACACTTTCAGTCCAGTTGTTAAAGCTACCACTGTCCGTGTTGTGCTTTCTATTGCAATCACAAATAAATGGCCTCTTCGACAACTTGATGTCAAGAATGTTTTTCTCAATGGAACTCTTATTGAACGTGTTCATATGGAACAACCTCCTGGGTATATTGATCCTCGATTTCCCACTCATGTTTGTCTATTAAAGAAAGCCCTCTATGGTTTAAAGCAACCTCCTCGTGCTTGGTTTCAACGTTTTAGCTCATTTCTTCTCACACTTGGGTTTTCTTGCAGTCGCGCTGACACGTCCCTTTTTGTCTTTCATCAGCAATCTAACATTATCTATTTGCTTCTTTATGTTGATGACATTATTGTTACCGGCAACAACTCATCTCTTATTGATAGCTTTACTCGCAAGCTTCATTCTGAGTTTGCTACCAAAGATTTGGGTTCTCTCAGTTACTTTCTTGCTCTTGAAGCTTCACCCACTCCTGATGGTCTCTTTATTAGTTAGTTAAAATATGTCCGAGATATTCTTACTCGTGCTCAGTTGCTCGATAGCAAACCAGTTCACACTCTCATGGTTGTTTCTCAACACCTGACTGCTGATGATTCTCCTTTCTTTGATCCTACTCTCTACAGATCTCTTGTTGGCGCCCTTCAGTACTTGACTATTACGCGTCCAGATATTGCCTATGCTGTCAATTCTGTCAGTCAATTCTTGCATGCCCCTACTGCAGATCACTTTCTTACTGTCAAACGTATTCTTCGCTATGTCAAAGGAACACTCCACTTTGGTCTTACCTTTCGTCCATCCACTGTTTCTAGTACGCTAGTCGCTTATTCGAATGCTGATTGGGCTGGTTGTCTCGATACTCGTCGTTCTACATCCGGCTATTCTATTTATCTTGGTAACAATCTCGTTTCTTGGTAACAATCTCGTTTCTTGGAGTGCCAAAAAGCAACCTACTGTCTCACGCTCCAGCTGTGAATCTGAGTATCGTGCTCTTGCCACAACTGTTGCTGAACTTCTTTGGGTTACGCATCTTTTGCATGACCTCAAGGTCCCTATTTCACATCAGCCCTTACTCTTATGTGACAACAAAAGTGCTATTTTTTGAGCTCTAATCCCGTTTCTCACAAGCGGGCCAAACATGTTGAACTAGATTATCATTTCCTTCGAGAACTTGTTATCGCTGGCAAACTTCGCACACAATATGTACCCTCTCATCTCCAAGTTGCTGACATCTTCACAAAGAGTATTTCTCGACCTCTCTTTGAATTTTTCAGATCCAAGCTTCACGTTCATTCAAATCTGACACTCAGCTTGCGGGGGGGCGTTAAGGATAGTTGACCGTTCATTATAAGGCAAATATCTAGATATTTGCCTTACATTACGGGTTACTATATTTGCCCTTTTATTAAAGGCAAATATATTGCATTCATTTATTATTCTTTCCTTTTATTACTATTTCCATATTATTTGTAATTTACATATTTCTGTATCCTGTAAATGATTATAAATAAGAGAACTCTCACCCCCATTTAGGTGTGGTGGATTCAGCAAACATTAATATATGTGAATTATATGATGTATGATATATGAGCTGTGATGTATGATGTCATATGTGAATTATGTGATGATGTATGAGCTATGATGTGTTCATTATATGTTGATGCATGATGTACTTGATGTGCTTGATGCATTTGATGGCATTATGATGACTATGATGTTTTGCATGACGATTACCTTAATACGATAATGTTTTCCATATTAATCATGTTGTATGATATGAATGTCATGTTGCATCACGTCCAGAAATCGACCTAGGACACAACCCTAAGAGCATGAATAGCATCATTAATATAAATATCTAATAAGCATGTATTACTACATGTAATATAGAGATGAGACTAGGGTTGTAATTAATAAGGCAACCCTAATCCTCAACCTAACGATCCAAGCTTTTGTTGAAACAAGAACTCTTGAATCAAAGTAATTAACACCTCTTCATATAAAATTTGGATCAACCAAGAGATAAGGCTAGAATTAGATTACCTTTTACGATCAAAGATCTTGAAGCAAGATTTGAAACCTTATTCTAAATTGAGTCACTTCATAATCGTACTTGATCAAGGCTTGATTGAATGACTCGGATGCAATTCTAGCACAAAAATTGCTTGAAACTTAGAAATGGCAAAATTGATGCTTGGATTTCTAAGGAAAACGTCTCTATTCGATATCTCAATTTCATTCATTCACCCATCTGATTTTTACATAACATATTTGCGGGTATTTATAGTCTCTCGACAAAAGATGTTTGTGGCCGGGATTTATTCTCGATCTACTTTAATCTTCACAAAAGACGAAGTCAAATTAACAATTTGACCCTTACATATTTTATGAAATTAAAAATAATATATTTTAACAAATGTTGATGTGCTCGAGTGGCTAATGCGATAAGTTTGAAATCAATTGAGCTCTATTCTATTGTTGACATTTTTTTAATCTTTTTGAACCTCTTGGCTTCAGTAACTGAATTCAAAATAACGTAAACCACTAAAAATGCCCCTCGTCCACTTCCATGGTCCTCTTTTTTAATCTTCTTGGCTTCGGTAACTGAATTCAAAACAAATTTAAATAAAACAATGTTCAATTCTTTAACTTAAAACAGTCATATAACGTAAACTACTAAAAATGCCCCTCGTCCACTTCCATGTGTTCTCAGCTCAGTCAAATAACGTAAACTACTAAAAATGCCCCTCGTCCACTTCCATGTGTCCTCTTTTTGAATCTTCTTGGCTTCAGTAACCGAATTCAAAACAAATTTAAATAAAACAATGTTCAATGCTTTAACTTAAAATAGTTAAATAACGTAAACTACTAAAAATGCCCCTCGTCCACTTCCATGTGTCCTCAGTGTCACAGTCCTACATTTTTTACTGTGCGGCGTCGTGATTTTGACATGCTCACGATTAGCCTTGAGGGGAATTAAACCCCATATATATTTTTTGCCTCGGCTTTGTGGCTTCGTCGAACCTTAGGCGAGGTTTGTCTTTGCCCAGCGAACATCGCTTGTGCGGAATTCAAGCTTGTTCGACCACACATGCTGCCTGCGCGTGCATGTTCAATCGTCTACGACACATTCGACTTGCCTCTACGCTAGGCCAAATCATTCGGCTCAACCTTGGTTCTGCTTGGGCCAAGGTCTCTCAATGCAACGTCGCATCTCATCTCGTCATCTCGATCCCCATCGACAGGGTCCATATATCGTGACGCCATCTCGAGTCTCAGGATGTCATCGGCCATCATAACTTGTTCGGTCATGCCATCGAGAATGGGCCCGCGTGTCGTTCATCTCGTCGGGACTTCCCGAACATCCATCCATCTGGGTTCTATCGAGGCATAGGCCCTCCCGTGCCCATGCTGAGTCATTAACGGATACCGTACCAGATAGCAGGTGTATGTAGCAACCTCCAACACGCGGGCTAGGGCGCAATACCGGCACACCCGTGCCGTCCAGTACTATCCTTCAAAAATCCATTTCAAAGGAAGTCGCCCGAGACACTCGTCTCGGCATGCTCGCCAACACTGTGACACACATGTGTCACAGGGAAGCTCACTTAGGCCACAGGGCCCAGGGGTGGTGGAGAGCTAACACCATGGTACCCCCTATTGTACATTTTGAGCAATTTTCATTCTACCATGTGTAGACATGATTTTGGTGAGTGGTTATACGGTGTCGTGCATTGTCCGTTCGGCGTCCGATTGACGTTTCAAGCACATGCTAAAAAAATTGAGTAACAGTCGATGTTTTTCGTAATTTTCTTGGGGAATGATCAAGCTTGATGATTTAGAATAGATCGAACAAAAAAGGAGTGTATAAAACAATAAAATAAAATCGAAACCCTAATTTTCGACATTCTATTCTAAGTCATCAAGGTTGATCATTCACCAAGAAAATTTCAAAAAATATCAATGTTACTTAGTATTTTTAGCACGTGCTTCAAAAGTCCCGAATTAAGTTTTTCGAAATTCTCTTGGGGAATGATCAACCTTGATGATTTAGAATAGAATGTCGAAGAAAAAGGAGTGTATAAAACAATAAAAAAAAGTGTTTAAAATCGAAACGCCAATTTTATTACCATTTCCAACATTTTCGACCCTTCTAAAGGTATTTTTGACCTTATTGAGGGCATTTTAAGTCCGTAAGACTCCTATTTGCTAAAATTTAATATTTTTTTAGCTAAAACTAGGAGTAATCAATATGTTTAGCTAAACTAAGTTTAATACTATGTCCTAAGAACACCTATAAAATAGTTAGGGAGGTTAGACGAACACGACTCTCCACAATGGTATGATATTGTCCACTTTGAGTATAAGCTCTCGTGGCTTTGCTTTGGGTTTCCCCAAAAGGCCTCACACCAATGGATAGAGTATTCCTTGGTTATAAACCAACGATCATTCCCTAAATTAGCGAATGTAGAACTTTCATTGTTGGTGACTCTACATTTGTTGGTTGGAAGGATTGTATGATGAAGCATGCGTGCCCTGTGGCCCCTACATGCACAGAATTAGGAATGTTATGCTATTTTAAGTATGTTATGTGATGACCTATGATGCCATGTTATGAATGTGTGTGATTCCATGCTACGTCATGATATGTAATGTCATGTGAAGCCATGTTATGAATGTGTGTGATATAAGTCGTGATAAGTACTATTCATACATGATTCATATGTGTACTATGACATGAATGAAAGGAAAAACGAAATGATTCTTATTATATGCTATGATTTTAAGCTATTACGCATTTATCAATGTCATGTGCATTAGGATATTTCCTCGTTATGTTATGTTAGTACACACGCATACCTTCGATATTTTTGTTCATCATCATATCATGTGAGCCTTTCACTCTGTGGTGTCCGGCGATGCATTAGCGTGTTTAGCTAGATGGAGCCAGACTCAGGGGTACGTATACTAGTCTGCCTGCTAGGTTCATGTGTGCGTGTGTGGGCCGTGTATGGGGAAGTACCACACATCCAACCCTACCTAAACTGGACAGAACTCAAGCTCATGATACGTTGTTTTAAAAGATAGGTTCCATCATGTATGTGTATGTTTGCATTACCTGACTCCAACAATGAGATTACTTACTGAGTATTTACTAAAATACTCGAGCTACATGCTACCCTTATTTTTCATGTAAAGGTAAAGCGTCCATGCACGGATAACGATGAATGCTGGAATGGTCATAGAAGCTGAGATAGGACGGTAGTATGTATTGTTTTCAATTAATAGTTCCATAGGTAGCTTTTCATTTTTGTACTAAAATCTATGTTAATGTTTTATTTTGACGACGTTATTATTTTTATTTATTGTTTTAAATTAAACATATAAGTAAATGGCTTCGTTTAAAATGTTTTATTTAGATTTTCGCATATGTTATTAAAGGCATGCATGTAATGACGTGTTTGATTTAAGTAAGAAAATTAGGGGCGTCACACTATTACTTAGACAAATTAGATTAACCTCTTAGACAAATTAGATTAACCTCATAAACCTTAGTTCCTCATGCTACCATTTGATTAGGTGGGTTAAATTGATTTTTTAAAGTTAATTATCAGGTTTTTAAAATAATTAAAAAACACTAATCCAACTTGTAAGTCTATTTAATGTAACCGTCTGACTAAGGCAACTCAACTCCTACTTACCAATATTTACTTTCAATCAACTAAAATACCCTAATCTATATAAAACCATCCATAGAGTTTCCTTATAGTCCATTTTTATTTTAAGTTCGTTATTATTAATTATTATATTTATATTAATGAATGAAAGTAATTTTAAGCTAGGTTTTTAATTCTATCACAAACTAATTTACTTCAGGAATAATCTTGATATTTTACTATTTTCAACGGTTTAAAACAAAACATTATCGATAATGTCCCTAATTTTTTTAGGTTAATTAGTGACGTTACCCTAGCATGCTTTAATCACATAGGCAGAAATTTATAATAAATACTTTTAAAATAAAGGCATTGACTTACATATTCAGTTCGAAACATAAATAAATATAACATGGTTTTTAACATAAAACAAATTGGCATAAAACACCTACCAACTACTAATTAAATTCAATGTTGCTGTCCTATCATGATCTATCCTAACTTCCATGGTCTTTCTAGTGTTCATCGTCATTCGTGCATGAGAGTTTTGACTTTACTTAAAAAATATAAGATAACATGTGACTTGAGTATTTTAAGAAATTCTCGGTAAGTCAACCCACTATTGGAGTTAGTAAAGTAGTCCCACAATACATGATTGAGATCTATCTTTTAAAACTGTAACATGACCTTAGGCTCTTTGATATGAACTAAGAGACATCTTTCTTACAATAAGCTTCAATGAAGATGTGAAGAAAATATTGTTGAAATTATCAAAAGATATTTCAATTCATGTCACATTGAAGAAGAATGAAACTTGTTATAAATTTTGGGTGGATTTCAATTTAGAGTTATTGTATTTCATTAATATATTTTAAAACTTTTTATTTATTTTAGGTTTCAATTACATAATGGTTAATTATGGCCATTAAGTATGAATGTTTTAACTTGGCATGTATGTTATATTTGTAGGGAGACTTGGAAAATATAGTAAAAGAAGCATTTGTGCTTTTCTTTAGCCAATGCCTAAGTTTATTTGCAATTATATGTAGTTTAGGTTGCATGTATAATCATTCAAGCTTGACATGATCAATCTTGCTTGGGGAGTGATTCAAATCTTAAACAAGTGTTCTTGCGTTGAGATATTTGATCAACAAGAATCATTCAAGCTAGACATGATCGATCTTGCTTGTGGAGTGATTAAAATCTCAAATAATGTTCTTGCCTTGAGATATTCGATCAATAAGGTAATCCAAATCTTATTCTCCTTGTAGTTGATTTCTTATCTTATCACTCTTTCTAGTTTTGGATAGGGTTTGATGCATGGTACTTTTTCACTCACGGCCCACGTACACGCTCATGGACCCATTAGGCGGGCTCGTACACGTACCCCTTGGGCCTGACTTGGTTGGGACAAAATATTACACGTCACTGGATGTAACGACCCGAAAAAAAAAAGAGAAAAGAAAAAAAAAGATAATAATAAGAATAAGTAAATTATAATAAAAAAAAATAAAAAAAAATAAAAAAGAAGTAAATTATCACTCTCTCTCTCCACCTTCCCCAAATATCTCCGGACACCTCTTGCAACTGCAAAATGATCTAAAAAAACAAAACAGAAACAAAAAAATGGCAGATCTTGAGAAGGGAAAAATGAGAGACAGAAACAAAGAGAAGACACAGAGTTTGGGAGAGAAGAATTGAAGGTGACCTTCACTTCAAGCAGATTTAATAGGAATGGAAAGAGATGGAAAAGTAATCGGTAAGTTAGATCTCCTTTTCTTTTATCTTTTGCAAGAGATAGAAAAGTTATGTTAGATCTTCTTTTCAATTATTTAGATTTTTGGATATCTGGTGTAAAATTAAAATTGATTGAAAATAGCTTTATGAATTGCATCTAAATTGAATCATCATTTTTAGGAAAGAGAAGAAAATCATAACTGATGGATGCATAGGCATTTTTACTGAGGAAAATTAAAATAGATTGAAAATGACTAATCGAATTGGATAGTCATTTGAGAGAGAGGAGAAAACAGAAGAGACGGAAAATAGCTTCGGTTGATAGTAGTTTTTAGGAAAGAGAAGAAAACATAATAGATTGAAAAATGAAAGAGAAGAAAATAGAATAGAAAATGGCTTCTGTTAATGATAGTAGTTTTTAGGAAAGAGAAGAAAAAAAAAAATATTGAAATAGCTTCTGTTGATTGATAGTCATGCTAGGGAGGAGAAGAAAACAGAATTGATTGAATATTATTTTATAACTGCATAAGTCATTCATATGAAATAAAAAGAAGATAGAGAGAAAGAAAATGGAAGATGTGAGCAATTATTATTATTTGTACCAATAACAAACCATAGTTGGATTGAATGATTGAAGCACCATGAAATAATATTGACATATTTTCAATTTAAGTTTTACTACCCAACCAAAATTTAGAAACAATGAAAACGTGGAATTCGATTTTTACTGAGACCGTTTTAGAGCTGTATTTCACATTGTTAGTTGGATTATTAATTAAAATGTGAAATGCTAACGAAAGGTGACGAACGGTTCGATATGAAGCGAACTCTAGCAACCTTTGGAGCAGCTCTCGAGGAACGGGAGCTTACGTTAATTAAATTAGGGAATACTTCGGCTAAGGCCAACCAGGTAAGTGGCCTTACTATAGGATAGGCTAAATAATTGTATGAGTTATGATGATGTGTGGATTATGATGCTTGATGATATGTGCGGTATATACATATTTTGTTGAGTGACGCTTGATATGTTTGACGCACGTTGTGGCATTATGATGAGCATGATGATTGCATGATTTTTACCTTAATATGATGATGCTTTCCATATTGAGCATGCTAGATGATGATGAGTGCCATATTGCATCATGTCGTTAGATCGACGTAGGACACAACCCTAAGAGCATGGAAATGATATTAATATAAATATCCACGAGTATGCGTTACCTAGAGTAACAAAGAGATGAGACTAGAGGGTTGTGTCAGAAGAGACATTACGATGGATTTAGAGGGACCTCATGCATTTTGTATGTTCATAAGCATAGGGCTACTTCCCCTAGAGATGATGAGTGCGGACGCGCACCTTATGATGAGCGCGAAAGCGCACAGGTGCGAAAGCACACAGATGAGGGTGTTCATGAGGCGCATGACACTATGGGGTTCCGCTGACCTCCGGACGTCGCTACATATTAGCTTGACCAGAGGGTCCAGGGGGTGTGCGAGCGCCCTGGGGATTCACACTCGCACGTGTGAGTCGTGTGTAGGGAAGTACTACACATCCAATTTATCCGAGACTGGAGGCCACCCCTAAGATGATTAGAGATAGGTCCCTAAATCATATTGCATGTGTTTGCATTTGCATGGCCCCTATAGTGGGGCCACTTACTGAGTATTCTTTGAAATACTCAGGCCGTGTGCCACATCATTTTTCAGGTAAAGGCAAGGCGCACTTGTATGGAGGACGACGACATCGCGAGCAGAGACTGTGGCACGTGCATAGGGTAGATTCATATTTAAATTTCTAGTCTTAAGTTAGAATAGGTTGTTTTGCATTTCATTGTTTTAAATTATTTTGTGTTTGTTTTTGTTTTCTCTAAATGTTCAATATTTCATATTTAAACACGTAAGACCATGGCTGTGTTTTCTAGAGAAGAAGTTGTTTTAAACGTTTTTTTTTAAATTTACGTTATCAATTATGTTCATGTAAGAGTTATTTCCGCATTATAGATGAGCATCAAACGTTAGTAGCGACTCTGAGTATGTGGAAATTTAGGGTCGTTACACTGGATGCCTCAGAAAAGGAAAGACCCACATGATATCATGACAAACATAAATATCGAAGGTACGCATCCGTACTAGCATAACATTACGGGGAAGTATCCCAATGTACATGACATACATACATGCATGAGGTCCCATGACTTTCATTCCTAACATAATAGTTGTTTCGTTTCGTTTCTCTTTCCCTCCATAACATATTTCATATATGGATCATGTATACATGGCATATATCACGTAATCCATCACATAACTTATATGGTAAGACATAACATTTCATACATGGAATTTCATTTCATTCATAATATAGTGTAATGGATATCACATGCATACATGGCAATACAAAGATCATATAAGCATCACATAATTAATATGATGCATGCACCATCATACATCAACCAATTAGCTAACTCCAACCGTAAGACCACTTTAAGGTTGGCCTTGGCCGAAGTTACTAATTACTCGATAGCCGCTTCGAAAACTATATTCCAATGCTTAATTCTCACCTATATCAATTCATACAACATGCTTATGGCATATAAACCTCTTAGCTTAACTAAACATGATGATTATTTCTAACATAAGTCCTACAACTAACTAAATTTGGATAAATAGGAGTCTTACCGATCTCAAATGCCTTAGATAAGGTAAAAATGGTTTTAGGAAGGTCCAAAACTAGAAAATGGTATATAATTTTTAAACGAGCTGTCTAAGCTGAGAAGCCGAGTCCACTGCGCCGCCAAGCCGCGTCAACGCGGGAATGAGGTGGGTCATTATTCAAGTTAAGCGTGGGTTGTATGGGTTGGGTTGAGTCACACTGGGCTGATACGTTCCGGCATGGACTGCATGTATTGGGCCGTGGGGGTTGTAGAAGTGTGGTTCACCTATAGCAGAGGCCCGAGAGCGATACGACAACCTAAAATCCAAGATTTGTCTCCCTTACCTGCACAAGTCCGTAAATGTGTGGATTTGGATGTGTTTATAAGGGATGAGAGATGTGAATTTAAGGGAGGGTCGTGTTGGTTACTTTTGCAAAAATAATGCCTCGTCGAAAATCGCGAGACATCGGACCAGATTTAATTATATACATATATATATATATATATATATTTTTTTTAATTCCAAACCATTACATTATCTCAAAGTCTAAATCCATTGAAAACAAATTAAATTTAATTTTAAACCGCTTGAAACATGAAAAATGTAAATTCATTAGAAAATTCGAACCGTGAATGTGAATGTGATTTTTGTATGGATAGTTGAATATACTTATGGACTTTTCCTAAATCGATTAATGCAATGTCGAGAATTGAGGAGTATAAAACTTTCTATGACAGACTTTTCATGATGAAATTTTTATGACATTTCTGACTTAAAATGAAAGAAAAAATCTAAAATTTAATGCTTCAAATATACTTAAACCATCAAGTTTGCAAATCACATATTACAAATATGAAATTAAAATGCTTACCATGTGACAACATTACTCCAACAATAGTTATTTGAATGTATTTAAAATACATTAATTATTTTATTAATGTATTATAATATAATTTTTTTTTAGAGTTGATATATACAATGTAATAAATATTAATTTGAACTCTTTAATAAATAAAATATTTTTTTTT
>NW_019268646.1:146069-151682 GCF_002738365.1 Cucurbita moschata
TCTCACGACATTTCTTCAGATTAAACACCAAGTTTATGCACGTTGGAACTAGTTGATCTATAATGTTTATCCGTCATTCCTGTTTTCTTGGAGATACACTATAGATTGAACCAGTTGATATATTAATGAAACTATCATTTCCCATCTATTTGGATCAAATAGTGCGTCAAAAATTATTACTAATAAAGTTTTGCTAACTCTACGAAAAATATATTCTTAGCGTGTTAGATTCATCTGATTAGACATGAATTTAATAGCACTTGGATAACGTTGGAACATGGGAATAGTAACACATCGAAATGCTCTAATGCAACGCCTACCATAATAAACTTATTACAAATGTCTAAAAGTTATTTTAAGTGAGAAGGATAACTTGGATTATTTTATTTTTAATAGATTTAAATTACTTTTGTCTATTCCTTTTCAATAGGTCTATTTTGGTCCCAAGGGCTCATCTTAATCTCTTCATTTTCATTTTCATCTCATCCTTCGTAAAATATAGTCTACACGTTTAAATGGATTCCATTATGTATAAAACGTAGGTTAAAATTTTGCAAACAGCAAGTCATGTAGTCGTGTTTAAAAAGTATATAGACCAAAATGAATCAAATTTAAAAATACAAGAACAAGAAACAACGAACATTTAGAACGTAGAGATATTAAAATGATCAAATGTCAAAGGGGATCCATATAGTAGTTAAACCATACATGTCTAATATCAATGTTGAGTAAAAAAAAACTTGCATACAAAAATGGTACTAATTCTGTAAAATTGGCTACTAAGGTAGTAACTCACCTTCGTATGAAGTAATGTGCATCTATACATATAAAGAAACCAACTAATTATTCTCGAACCTTGTTTGAATTGACCTTTGAAACTCTTTAAAATATTTTTAAATGTAAGAAAATATACTTTAAACTCATGCATTTTGTTAAATATACTGAAATTAATCTCAAAATTTTGTTTGTCTAGTTAATTTTTAGATTCTAAAAAAAGAAAAAAAAAGGTTAAATAGATCTCGCTTATAAATATTTGAACTTTCTATTTGTGTTTAATAAATCTCGGACAAAATTAAATTTTTAAAAAATAAATGACATGTTAAATATAAATTTAATACAATATCGGCCTTACTCGAAGGTTTGATTCACTATTCTTACTATTGACACAAATTACCGGTCTAAGTAGGATTCCTAAGTCTCCAACTCGACTACACATTCATCTCGACCACATTACTTCACATTTATCTAAAAAGAAAAATTAAAAATAATTTTGATGAGTAATTAATTTACTCCTCAACTAGCTAACTTATCATTAACAAATATTTTTATTTTTTGGAAATATTTTAAGTTTTATCCACAATGGGTTATTCTTAGGTTTTTGGGTGGATAGAGTCCTCCATCCAACCATTACCTTGGCTCCTAGTCTCATCTACTAGGACCTCCCTATTGATATTAAGGTGTTCTAGCACCCTTAAATTTTATTTGTTGGCTCTATTTATGTTTACTACAAATTTTAGACTCGTACGTATGGCTCACTCTCGGTCAAATACGGTTTGTCCACTAAACTCTCTGGTCATAAATATTTATTGTTCCCAACTTGGCACACATCGCATTGGTTACGGGTTTTGCAGGGATTAGTAGACTAAGAATACTCATTCACATCTCCATATCGTAAATAGTTCATAAGCATAAACTAGAGTCGTACATTATACTTACTAATCATGATTCTCTAATATGCTCACATTTTATGCATGGATTCATGATTATTATTATTATTATTATTATTTAACTCATGCCATTTACATACATTCAACGTTTTTAGCTCTTAATCCCATGGTAACATGCTTGTTTAGGAGCTTCGAGATACTACTTACATGAATCGTCAATTTCTTTGCTTTCATAATTGTTCATAATACGGTAATTTCGTCACAAATTCTCTTAATTTGACCTTATCTAATGATTTTCAAGGTTAGTATAAGCTAATATTGATAAACATGTCAAAAGGAGTTGAACAGAACGAGCTGAAACTTGAAATAAGCCTCCACCACCCACATGCGTACTACACTCGTTGACCCACATGTTCCACTCCTTGGTTACTCGCACCTCCACGTGCGCGTGAAGCCTGTGCACTGATGCGTCGTTCAACCTCGAAATAGCCTGAAATTCTATTTTTTTTTTTCATATTTCATTCCATACCCCTTACATGATATCTACTAACTTCATAATTCACCGTGGGTTATATTAAGAGGATATTTTGCCGTGATAATTAGTTAGAATATATCTTAGATATTTAGGAAGTTGTTAGTATAGATTTGATTAACCGTATATTTTATTTATTTACCAAATTTAATTAGATATATATTTTTCTATTTTTAGGTATTAGTTGATAGTTTGTATCCTATTTAAACGTGGTAAACCTGAATGAAGATCATACTTTCGATCCCAATTCTATTTCTATTTCTCATTCTTAACATGGTATCAGAGCACCGATCTTGGTGTTCTTAAATATCAAAATTTCCTTTATGGCGGAATCAGCCAAATCTAGCTTCAAAATTTCGGATGTTGATTTAACACATCCGTACTATATTCATCACTCTGATCAGCCAGGATATTCACTTGTTCCAATCAAATTAAATGGAGCAAATTATCAATCCTGGAGGAAATCAGTTATGCATGCTCTTATTGCCAAGAAGAAAATTGGCTTCATTGATGGCACAATTGAGGAACCGTCCCAAGATGCAAATTCAACCGAATTCGAACTCTGGAATCAGTGCAACAGTATGATAATATCTTGGTTAACTCATTCCGTTGAAGCAGATATCGCTAAAGGCATTATTCACGCCAAGACAGCTCATCAAGTGTGGGTTGATCTTCACGATCAATTCTCACAAAAGAATGCTACAGCAATTTTTCAAATACAAAACTCGATAGCAACGATGTCACAAGGAACCATGGCACTGTCAACATATTTCACCAAGCTCAAAGCACTCTGGGATGAACTGGAAGCGTACCGCACACCATTTACCTGTAATCAACGTCAAATACATATTGATCAACGCGAAGAAGACAAGTTGATGCAATTGCTCATGGGGCTCAATCAGTCTTATAAAACGGTGAGATCTAACATATTGATGATGTCTCCATTACCTAATGTGAGGCAAGCCTATTCATTACTTGTACAAGAAGAGATGCAGCGTCAGGTAACTTCCGAACCTACTGAGAAAATCTCGATTGCATTAGCAGTGCAAAAGAAAACAATATATTCAAAATTCGCCAAGGACAAATTGTGTGAACACTGCAATAAAAGTGGTCATACAATTAATGAGTGTCGAATTCTTAAGTTTCACTGTAAGTTTTGTGATAGAAGGGGCCATACAGAAGATCGGTGTCGACAGAAAAATAATTCTGGAAGGACAAGACAAGACAATCAACACAATAACCGTGGATATCGATCATCTGCAAATATGGCCGATGTTTCACAGTTGAATACAGAAGAACAGTCACCTAATTCCATTCCAAATTTTTCTTCTGAGCAATTACGACAGATAGCACAAGCCTTATCTGCAATCAATCATCACCCTTCTGGTAATTCTGACAATCACATCAATGTTGCAGGTTTGTTTCCCATATCTACATTATCTATTAACTCTGCGAGTTCTAATTCATGGATTCTCGATAGTGGAGCTACGGATCATATAGTATCAAAATCTTCTGTTATGACTGAACCAAAGGCTGCCATCATGTCTACAATAAATTTGCCTAATGGAGAGACAGCACGTGTGTCACATACTGGCAATATTTCCCTTAGCCCTAACCTTAAATTAAACAACGTTTTATGTGTGCCTTCATTCAATTTAAACCTAATGTCGATCATCAAACTTACCAATAACTTGAAATGTTATGTCACCTTCTATCCTGATTCTTGTGTTATGCAGGACTTGGTTACGGGGAAGATGATTGGCTCGGGTAAACAATTTGGAGGTCTCTATCATATTTCTTCATCTCCAATCAAGTCTTCAGCTCATCAAGTATCTCAGTCATCTGATTTGTGGCATTTACGCCTAGGTCATCCTTCCTTTTCTCGTTTTAAATTTCTAGCTGATCAATTGCATCTTAATAATGCGAGTTATTCTCATAATTGCAGTATCTGCCCGTTAGCAAAACAAACTAGGTTGTCTTTCCCAAGAAGTTCAATAACAACCCATTCTGCTTTTGATCTGATACATTGTGATGTTTGGGGACCACATAAAATTCCTACCCATTCTGGTTTGCGTTTTTTTCTCACTATTGTTGATGATTTTACTCGATGTACTTGGGTTTTTTTAATGCAACATAAGTCAGAATTACATCATTTGTTGATGAACTTTGTTAAATTCGTTCAAACTCAATTTCATACTACTATCAAGATAGTTCGATCAGACAATGGGACTGAGTTCCTATCTTTGCAACCATTCTTTACTTCTTGTGGTATTGAATTTCAGCGCACTTGTGTCTATACTCCACAACAAAATGGAGTCGTAGAACGCAAGCATCGCCATATCCTAAATGTAGCTAGGTCTCTTCTTTTTCAGTCACAGGTTCCACTTAATTTTTGGGGAGAGTGCATTTTAACGGCTGTTTATCTTATAAATAGAACGCCATCACCATTATTATCTAACAAGACACCCTTTGAAGCACTCTACAAACGACCACCTACATTTCATCATCTTAAAGTTTTTGGTTGTAAATGTTATGCAACTATAGTACATCCTAAGCAAAAATTTGAACCTAGGGCAACTCCTTGTGTTTTCGTAGGATATCCTTGTGGTCATAAAAAGGTTACAAGTTGTATGACATGCAATCTCACACATTCTTTATCAGCCGTGATGTCAAATTTTGTGAAGATGATTTTCCTTTTTCATCAGCTTCACAAACTTCGACATTAGCTTCTTCGACTCCTGTTGTACCACTTCATGATCCATCCTACTCAAACATCCATCCTCCACCTTCACCTCCTACTCCTCCTTCACCTCCTATTCCTTCACCTCCTACTCCTCCTTCACCTCCTATCCCTTCACCTACTACTCCGTCGTCTCCTCCACCTTCTCCAGATTCGCCCACTAATTCCAATCCTATCCCACCTGATACATCAGCTCCACTTCGACGTTCTACTCGTACTAAACAGCCTCCAGCTTGGCATAAGGATTATGAGATGTCTTCTGGAGCCAATCATTTAACCTCTAGCTCAAGTCCCGGCACTGGCACCAGGTATCCCCTTCATCATTACCTTTCATTCTCTCGTTTTTCTCCTACTCAACGTGCTTTTCTAGCTCTTATTACATCCCAGACAGAACCTAAAACCTATGACGAGGCAGTTGGCGACCCGTTATGGCAGCAGGCTATGAATGATGAAATTGTAGCTTTGGAACGTAATCATACATGGTCTCTCGTTCCTCTACCACTTGGTCATAAAGCTATTGGTTGTCGTTGGGTGTACAAAATTAAATACAACTCTGATGGTTCTGTTGAACGTTATAAAGCTCGACTAGTAGCAAAGGGGTACACTCAGGTTGAAGGTATTGATTACACAGAAACATTTTCCCCTACAGCGAAACTTACTACACTTCGTTGCTT
>NW_019268646.1:156673-164551 GCF_002738365.1 Cucurbita moschata
GTGCTTAAAATGAAAACCCTAATCCAGGACGTTTGAAGCACGTGCTAAAAAAACTTAGTAACGATCGATGTTTTTCAAAAGTTTCCTTAGGAGGAATGATCAAGCTTGATGATTTAGAATAGAATGTCGAAGAAAAGTTGTTATAAAACAGTAAAAAAGTGCTTAAAATCGAAACCCTAATTTAGAAACCCTAATCCGGAACGTTTCAAGCACGTGCTAAAAAAATTGAGTAACAGTCGATGTTTTTCGTAATTTTCTTGGGAATGATCAAGCTTGATGATTTAGAATGGATCGAACAAAAAATGAGTGTATAAAACAGTAAAAAAAAAGTGTTTAAAATCGAAACCCTAATTTTCGACATTCTATTCTAAATCATCAAGGTTGATCATTCACCGAGAAAATTTCGAAAACATCAACGTTACTCAGTATTTTTAGCACGTGCTTCAAAAATCCCGAATTAAGTTTTTCGAAATTATCTTGGGGAATGATCAACCTTGAAGATTTAGAATAGAATGTCGAAGAAAAGAAGTGTATAAAACAGTAAAAAAAAGTATTTAAAATCGAGACGCCAATTTTATTACCATTTCCAACATTTTCGACCCTTCTAAAGTTGTTTTTGACCTTATTGAGGGCATTTTAAGTTCGTAGGACTCCTATTTGCTCAAATTTAATTTTTTTTTATAGCTAAAACTAGGAGTAATCAATATGTTTAGCTAAACTAAATTTAATATTATGTCCTAAGAACACCTATAAAATAGTTAGGGAGGTTAGACGAACACGACTCTCCACAATGGTATGATATTGTCCACTTTGAGCATAAGCTCTCGTGGCTTTGCTTTGGGTTTCCCCAAAAGGCCTCACACCAATGGATAGAGTATTCCTTGGTTATAAACCAACGATCATTCCCTAAATTAGCGAATGTGGAACTTTCATCGTTCAACAAGGGAATCAAGGCTAAACAAGTGAGTGACTCTACATTTGTTGGTTGGAAGGATTTGTTGGTTGAAATTTCCTACATGCACAGAATTGGGAATGTTATGCTATTTTAAGTATGTTATGTAACGACCCTAAATTTCCACATACTCAGAGTCGCTCGCTACTAACGTCTCATGCTCATCTATAATGCGGAAATATAACTCTTACATGAACATAATTGATAACGAAAATTTCAGAAAAAAAAAACGTTTCAAACAACTTCTTCTATGAAAAACACATCCATGGTCTTACGTGTTTAAATATGAAATACTGAAATTTAGAGAAAACAAAAACAAATACAAAATAATTTAAAACAATGGAATGCAAAACAACCTATTCTAACTTAAGACTAGAAATTTAAATATGAGTCTACCCTATGCACGTGCCACAGTCTCTACTCGCGATGCCGCCGTCCTCCGTACAAGTGCACCTTGCCTTTACCTGAAAAATGAAGTGGCACACGGCCTGAGTATTTCAAAGAATACTCAGTAAGTGGCCCCACTATAGGGGGCCATGCAAATGCAAACACATGCAATCATGATTTAGGAACCTATCTCTAATCATCTTAGGGGTGGCCTCCAGTCTCGGACAAATTGGATGTGTAGTACTTCCCTACACACGACTCACACGTGCGAGTGTGAATCCCCAGGGCGCTCGCACACCCCCTGGACCCTCTGGTCAAGCTAATCTGTAGCGACGTTCGGAGGTCAGCGGAACCCCATAGTGTCATGCGCCTCATGAACACCCTCATCTGTGTGCTTTCGCACCTGTGCGCATACGCACTCATCATACGGTGCGCGTCCGCACTCATCATCTCTAGGGGAAGTAGCCCTATGCTTATGAACATACAATATGCATGAGGTTCCTCTAAATTCATCATAATGTCTCTTGATATGAACCAAGAGACATCAATCATACAATATGCTTCACACTTTATGGCCATAATTAGCCATTATGTAAATGTAACCGAAATTAAATAAAATGTCTTAAAATACAATAACTCTAAATTATAACCCACCAAAAATTTACAACAATCAAACTTTATTCTTCTTCAATGTAGCATGAATTGAAACATCTTTTGATAATTTTGACAACCTTTTCTTCACATCTTCATTGAAGCATATTGTATGATTGATGTCTCTTGGTTCATATCATCTCTTCTGACACAACCCTCTAGTCTCATCTCTTTGTTACTCTAGGTAACACATACTCGTGGATATTTATATTAATATCATTTTCATGCTCTTAGGGTTGTGTCCTATGTCGATCTAACGACATGATGCAATATGACACTCATCATCATATAGCATGCTCAATATGGAAAACATCATCATATTAAGGTAAACGTCACGTAATCATCATACTCATCATATTGCCACAAAGTGCATCAAACATATCAAGTACGACATTCATCAAAATATATAAATACTGAGCACATCATCAGGTATCATAACCCACACATCATCATAAGTCATACATCATCATAACTCATATACCGCATCATACGACATAGTTCATACAACATCGTAACTCATACAATTTTTAGCCTATCCTATAGTAAGGCCACTTACCTGGTTAGCTTATACGGGTGTGACCAATTTATCCTTAATGAAAGTTTGATTTTTCCCTTTGTATCCAAGCCAACCTATAAGAATCCATAACATCAATTTCATGTTTAATTCTCTTACTCCTACAAGGGTTCATGTGCTAAACTTCATGCCAGCATTGAAGACTTTATGAGTATTGAATATATATATATATATTTTGGTATTTTTTTTTTACTCTATGTATTTACTCTGTAAAATTGTTTCTGTTCACCAAATCTTCCATTTTCCTCCCCACTGTCTCTCTCTTTTCTTTCCTGTACTTAATTAGTTAAATATATATAATTTTCTTTCCTTTACCTCTCTATTTTCTTCTTCTCTGTACTTAATTAAATATATATATATATATATTTATTTATTTTTTCTTTACCTCTCTCTCTTTTAATTCTTTTCACACCTATCTCGGTTTAATTCTTTTCTAAACCTCTTGTTTAATTCTTTTCTCCCCTATTTAATTCTAACAGTTTAGTAAATGAAGGGTTGATCTAATTCAGTAAATGAAAGGTTGATCTAATTCTCAATAATGGTACAAAGGAGAAGATCTATGATCTCATTCAAAGATCTGACATGATTTCTAACTGCTAATTAACATCTAAATAACTAGATAATGTAGGTGGAAATCTGATTCTAATTAATTCGATAAAGGATTTTGAATTTTTTCTTTTCTTTCCTAAAACTATTGTCATTAACCATTTCCAATCTATTTAAATTTTTCCTTGAGTAAAAATGGCTATGCATCCCTCCATTATTATTTTCTTCTATTTCCTCAAAATGATGATTCAATTTAGATGCAATTGACACAGCCAATTTTGATTTTCGATCCCATATCCAAAAATCTAAATAATTGAAGGAGAGATCTAAGATAACTTTTCTATCTCGTGCAAAAATAAAAGAAAATGAGATCTAACTTACCGATGACTTTTCTGTCTCTTTCCATTCCTATTAGATCTGCCTGAAGTGAAGGCCATCTTCAATTCTTCTCCCCCAAAATCTGTGATCTTTCCTATGTTTCTTTCTCCCATTTCTCCCTTCCCAAAATCTGCTATTTTTTTGTTTCTGTTTCCTTTCTTGTTTTTTTTGCAGATCCTTTTGGAGTTGGAGGGGTTGGGGAGATATTTGGGGAAGGTGGAGAGAGAGTCGATAATTTACTTTTTATTTTATTTTATTTTATTTTTTTATAATTATTATTTACTTATTATTATTATTTTTTTTCGGGTCGTTACATGTTATGTGATGACCTATGATGTCATGTTATGAATGTGTGTGATTCCATGCTACGTCATGATATGTAATGCCATGTGAAGCCATGTTATGAATGTGTGTGATATAAGTCGTGATAAGTACTATTCATACATGATTCATATGTGTACTATGACATGAATGAAAGGAAAAACGAAATGATTCTTATTATATGCTATGATTTTAAACTACTACGCATTTATCAATGTCATGTGCATTAGGATATTTCCTCGTTATGTTATGTTAGTACAGACGCATACCTTCGATAATTTTGTTCATCATCATATCATGTGAGCCTTTCACTCTGTGGTGTCCAGCGACGCATTAGCGTGTTTAGCTCGATGAAGCCAGACCAAGGGGTACGTATACGAGTCTGTCTGCTAGGTCCATGTGTGCGTGCGTGGGCAGTGTATGGAGAAGTACCACACATCCAACCCTACCTAAACTGGACAGAACTCAAGCTCATGATACGTTGTTTTAAAAGATAGGTTCCATCATGTATGTGTATGTTTGCATTACCTGACTCCAACAATGAGATTACTTACTGAGTATTTACTAAAATACTCGAGCTACATGCTGCCCTTATTTTTCATGTAAAGGTAAAGCGTCCATGCACGGATAACGATGAATGCTGGAATGGTCATGGAAGCTGAGATAGGACGGTAGTATGCATTGTTTTCAATTAATAGTTCCATAGGTAGCTTTTCATTTTTGTACTAAAAATCTATGTTAATGTTTGATTTTGACGACGTTATTATTTTTATTTATTGTTTTAAATTAAACATATAAGTTCATGGCTTCCTTTAAAATGTTTTATTTAGATTTTCGCATATGTTATTAAAGGCATGCGTGTAATGACGTGTCTGATCTAGGTAAGAAAATTAGGGGCGTTACACTATTACTTAGACAAATTAGATTAACCTCGTAAACATTCGTTCCTCAAACTACCATTTCATTAGGTTGGTTAAATTGATTTTTTTTAAAGTTAATTATCAAGCTTTTAAAATAACTAAAAAACAACTAATCCTACTCTGAGTCTATTTAATGTAACGTCTTACTAAGTCAACTCAACTCGTTCTTACGGGTATTTCCTTTCAATCAACTAAAATACCCTAATCTATATAAAACCATCCATAGAGTTTCCTTATAGTCAATTTTTATTTTAAGTTCGTTATTATTAATTATTATATTTATATTAATGAATGAAAGAAATTTTAAGCTAGGTTTTTAATTCTATCACAAACTAATTTACTTTAGGAATAATCTTGATATTTTACTATTTTCAACGGTTTAAAACAAAAAATTATCGGTAATGCCCCTAATTTTTTAAGGTTAATTAGTTACGTTACCCTTGCATGCTTTGATCACATAGGCAGAAATTCATAATAAATACTTTTAAAATAAAGGCATTGACTTACGTATTCAGTTCGAAACATAAATAAATATAACATGGTTTTTAACATAAAACAAATTGGCACAAAACACCTACCAACTACTAATTAAATTCAATGGTGCTGTCCAATCATGATCTATCCTAACTTCCATGGCCTTTCCAGTGTTCATCGTCATTCGTGCATGAGAGTTTTGGCTTTACTTAAAAAATATAGGGTAACATGTGACTTGAGTATTTTAAGAAATTCTCGGTAAGTCAACCCACTATCGGAGTTAGTAAAGCAGTCACACAGAATACATGATTGAGATCTATCTTTTAAAGCCGTAACATGACCTTGGGCTCTTTCTAGTTTCGGATAGGGTTTGATGCATGGTACTTTTTCACTCACGGCCCACGTACACGCTCATGGACCCACTAGGCGGGCTCGTACACGTACCCCTTGGGCCGGACTTGGTTGGGACAAAATATTACACGTCACTGGATGCCTCAGAAAAGGAAAGACCCACATGATATCATGACAAACATAAATATCGAAGGTACGCATCCGTACTAGCATAACATTACGGGGAAGTATCCCGATGTACATGACATACATACATGCATGAGGTCCCATGATTTTCATTCCTAACATAATAGTTGTTTCGTTTCGTTTCTCTTTCCCTCCATAACATATTTCATATATGGATCATGTATACATGGCATATATCACGTAATCCATCACATAACTTATATGGTAAGACATAACATTTCATACATGGAATTTCATTTCATTCATAATATAGTGTAATGGATATCACATGCATACATGGCAATACAAAGATCATATAAGCATCACATAATTAATATGATGCATGCACCATCATACATCAACCAATTAGCTAACTCCAACCGTAAGACCACTTCAAGGTTGGCCTTGGCCGAAGTTACTAATTACTCGATAGCCGCTTCGAAAACTATATTCCAATGCTTAATTCTCACCTATATCAATTCATACAACATGCTTATGGCATATAAACCTCTTAGCTTAACTAAACATGATGATTATTTCTAACATAAGTCCTACAACTAACTAAATTTGGATAAATAGACCGATCTCAAATGCCTTAGATAAGGTAAAAATGGTTTTAGGAAGGTCCAAAACTAGAAAATGGTATATAATTTTTAAACGAGCTGTCTAAGCTGAGAAGCCGAGTCCACTGCGCCGCCAAGCCGCGTCAACGCGGGAATGAGGTGGGTCATTATTCAAGTTAAGCGTGGGCTGTATGGGTTGGGTTGAGTCACACTGGGCTGATACGTTCCGGCATGGACTGCATGTATTGGGCCGTGGGGGTTGTAGAAGTGTGGTTCACCTATAGCAGAGGCCCGAGAGCGATACGACAACCTAAAATCCAAGATTTGTCTCCCTTACCTGCACAGGTCCGTAAATGTGTGGATTTGGATGTGTTTATAAGGGATGAGAGATGTGAATTTAAGGGAGGGTCGTGTTGGTTACTTTTGCAAAAATAATGCCTCGTCGAAAATCGCGAGACATCGGACCAGATTTAATTATATACATATATATATACATATATTTTTTTTTTTAATTCCAAACCATTACATTATCTCAAAGTCTAAATCCATTGAAAACAAATTAAATTTAATTTTCAACCGCTTGAAACATGAAAAATGTAAATTCATTAGAAAATTCGAACCGTGAATGTGAATGTGATTTTTGTATGGATAGTTGAATATACTTATGGACTTTTCCTAAATCGATTAATGCAATGTCGAGAATTGAGGAGTATAGAACTTTCTATGACAGACTTTTCATGATGAAATTTTTATGACATTTCTGACTTAAAATGAAAGAAAAAATCTAAAATTTAATGCTTCAAATATACTTAAACCATCAAGTTTGCAAATCACATATTACAAATATGAAATTAAAATGCTTACCCTGTGACAACATTACTCCAACAATAGTTATTTGAATGTATTTAAAATACATTAATTATTTTATTAATGTATTATAATATAATTTTTTTTTAGAGTTGATATATACAATGTAATAAATATTAATTTGAACTCTTTAATAAATAGAATATTTTTTTTTTATATTTAATATGTTTATGAACCTACATATTATACGGTCCCTTAATCAATTATCATTCACTAATTATACGCCACTCCACCATAAATCTAGAGTTGCACTCCTATAGCTGCACGACAAGTTGTGTCATAGATGAAATTATTATTAGATCCTTTAAGAGCTTATCGTAATTATGGTTAGGTCAAAAGTTTGTTTTGCCCTTGTAACTATATTTAAGTCGTTAATTACCACAAATTCTTGAAGGAACAATTGTTTATGATCCAACCATGATAAGAGAGTCGGGACCTTTTATTCAAGTTCTCATGTCATCACTTAGAAAACTACTCTTCTACTTACTTGATATGAAAATAACTTAATTACATCTCATAAGACATGTTCTCAACAATCTGTTTGGTTAGTCTCTAAAATGGAAGACATATTGATTTGGTTAGGAAAGTTGTTCTCATCTTGGAAATCAAATGATAAACCCTAATAAGTAGAGTTCGTAACTCACTTAGAATTAAGATCGAGTTGCATATGATCATACGGTAAAATATTAATCTTCTCAAGTAAAAAATTTATTAAAAAGAAAAATAGAT
>NW_019268647.1:0-30251 GCF_002738365.1 Cucurbita moschata
GGCCACGCTTTCACGGTTCGTATTCGTACTGGAAATCAGAATCAAACGAGCTTTTACCCTTTTGTTCCACACGAGATTTCTGTTCTCGTTGAGCTCATCTTAGGACACCTGCGTTATCTTTTAACAATGAATTGTTGCTTAAGTGAAAGTTTCTCTTGCAAGGAATCAAAAACTAGCTTGGGCTAAATTAGCAGTTCAAGGAATTTTAAAGCAAGTCGGTAAACCGGCAGAAAATCAAATTTTTATTTGGTATATGCTCAATCTCATCCATGGGTATTGTTAGAACCGTTTAATTGATAGTACAGATAGGAAAGTTAGTACAAAAAAATATGTACGAATCTCCACAAAAAAATTAGCAGTTCGAACCATGTAAACTAGTCACCCTTATATCGTACATTTTGATGCATACCCAAAGATGGGAGGCATCGCCGCAACATACCAATGTCCGGCCGTGCGACCATACTCCCCCGCACTATACAGTATATTCGTATAAGTGAATGAAGAACACAAAATATGTATATCCTATAGTTGGGGAGTGCTGGTTTAAAACTTCAAAAAAGATGAAAACTTGAAGAAAAACATTGTGTAATCCAATTTGAGACCCAAAACGGCCGTTTTTTGGGTTGAAGGGTCGGACAAGCCGCCTCCGGCGACTTGCCAGGACATAGCTCTCGAAACGTTACATGGAATCAAAAAAAAATTCATCAAATTTGATCAACGGAGCTCAAAGTTATGGTCTCCCAAAGTTTCGATATAGTTGGAAGTACTTTTTGAGGGATATAAATGTCCAGATTTTAAAAATTATTACTCTTTTTATGAGCATGGTTTTATAGATGATGAAAAAACGTAGGAAAAAGAGTGGTTATTTGTTCAAAACAAACCAGAATCGAATGAGATATGGTCTTCGAAAGTTTTATCTCTGCTGTACGAGTTTCTGTTCGATTGAATCTGGAGAGTGCGTTATTCAGTGAACTAAAAGACTTATATAATTTAAAGACTCCATCTTTCAAATTTCCATTAGGTTTAATTGGAACGCGCGTTTAAGTTTTAAATCATAGACCAGAGTTCGAACCTGCCGGTAACGTTTTCTTTGTTTTTTGTTTTTGTTTTTTTTTTAATTCCGCGCCCAATTTTCTTCTTTTCTTTTGTTCCGCGCCCAATTTTCTTCTTTTCTTTTGTTCCGCGCGCAACACAGGCAAGCAAACCAAAACAACGATGAGGATTTCTCATAAGGTCTGCACATGGATGCTGGTGGAGATGAGAAGAGAGTGAGATTGACCGAGGTAGTTTAGGGTTTAGGGATTCAATCACTCAAGATTTCAACCATTGCGTTCTTCACAGGAAAGCAAGGTAAATTTCATTTGAAGATTATAATTCAATTAATGGTATGTAAAATTTAGAAAAGTATGTATCCGTATGCTTAGGTTGGACTTTTGGTGATTTCCAGACGGTTTTCACATTAATTCTGGATTAATGTCGATAGAAGAGCAGGTCAATAATTTAATGGAAGTTTGCTTTTCTTTAGTTAATTGGTTTATTTATTGTTTATCATGTTCCAATTTTCGTTTGTCTTAACTTTTGCGGTGCAGGTGTAACTTGGAAGAAGTTAAAATAGGATGCTCGATTTCGTTTGAGAGTTTAATCCTTGTCCACAGGCAAACGGCTGTGAGTTTCCGAAAGTTCTCTGTTCTTAGTTTTCTTCTTTCATTGTCTTTTTCTTATCTGTTTCCTAAACAATGGAGCATACTGAATTTCTTGGATATTTTATTTATTCCGAGTTGCGAACTGTTGGGATCTTTGATTTGTGGTCATATTTCTGGGCTGCCCTTGCTTATTACATGCATATAACTGTCATGATTGGAAGGTTTGAAGATGGGGAAATCTCTAGCGTGGGTTGAGCCTTTTGGGATATAGAAACTCTTTGCTACTTGGGTTGACAGAGGGAGTATAGTTGTGGTTTCCAATTGTTTCTGTTTTACTACCTATCTATGTTTAGGCACTTTCTTTCAAAAAGTTCTTAATGATAGGACTTACAAGGGTACACTATAAGAATTTTGTCTATTCTAAGCAGACATGGAAACAAGGGTACCGATGCAGTATTTTATTACTTCGTGTTTCGCAGCTTCTTAGCGGATTCTGAGAGCATGAATTTCCTGCAATTTTTTTAGCTAAGAAGATTACAAATTACTCAGTCTAAGCCTTCATTTATATATTTTGTACGTGAAATTTATTATGCAGACTAGAGTTTCTTAATGAACACAAATCATTCCAACTTCTCAATCCCAAACTAACTCTTCAAGTAGTTAGTCTTACCCGATCACGTTTATTAGTTAGGTTGGTTGTTTCAGCATTCTCATAGCTAGCTCATCCTATATCCTCCTGCAGTTTTGAACATCAAAAACGTGTAAGCAAAGGAAAAATCAAACCAAAATTGATTACCCCTAACATACTCTTGTGCTTTTTCTTACAGAAAAAGTTCACTTAACCCTCTTTCAAGATTCAAATCCAATCGCTGTCCAGCTGTTACTTTGTCAATTTCATACCTGCACCATGATCAAAGGTCTTTGACAAATAAGACTAATTCAAGATAGTACAAGAGTATGTCTGAAATATGCAGTCAGTATACATTTCATATAAACTGAGGTACCCCTACATTAACTAACAAACTGTGACTCACTTTCAACCTATTGGCCTCACCACTTGCCTCTATAAAATCATTACTCAGGTCCTCATCAAATGTTTTTGGTTTAGGTCCTGCTATTTTCTTTTTCAAATCTCTTATTTGATTTTACAGATTGGTATATGTACAATTCTTGTCCAAGTTTATTAATTTATTATTATTATTATTGATTTATTTTAGTTTATTAATTTATTATTTATTTATTCTTGTCCAAATCCTCTCACCTCTATTGTGTGGATTAACCTTTGTATAGGTACTCAAAAAGTGTTGCGAGGCCTTTTTGAAGCTGAGAAAGTGCCTGCACGATTTGACTAGGAGAAGAAATGTGGAAATGCGATTTCGGCCTTTGGAGAAAGAAGATTAAAGCTCTTCTGGTTCAATAAGACGTAGCAAGGCTTTGGATGATGAAGGCAAGTTACTTACCTCTATTACTGATGTTAACGAAAAGGAAATGGCTAAAATAGCATCAACTGTTGAGAAGAATTGGAGAAATTTAAATTATATCTGATCTGTGGACTTGAAAGCAAGATTCTTCAGCTATAAAAAGAACCCTACGAACAATTGGAAGAGAATTTAGGGGATGCTCTAACCTTGGACAATGTTCGTGACTCACTTAGGTCTACAGAACTTAAGCTTAAATGAGAAATGGCGGAGAATTATAAGCTCACATGGGAAGGATTCTCTGTTGAAGCTTTTATGCCATGTATTATATATTGAATAACTTTATTTGAAAATTTAAATGCATCATAACCTATTTTAGTTGATGTATGTGGACAAGAGCTTGAAGGAATGTATTGTGCCATATTATTTGTCGAACTAAGAATCTTACTTATCTATGCAACCTATGACCTGTAGTGTAATTGTAAGGGTAAGTGCACTATCTCTCATTGAAGTGTTGTGATATTGTGACTAAATTGTCGAACTTGTTTTCATTAGTTGTCTGGTTGTGATATATTTTTTATTTTTTAAAGTGATTATCCTTCCAACATTCAGCCAAGGCACAAAACCACCAAAACCATATGTTTTCTTATTATGTTGGGGTTGAAAGGCTGTTGGTGTTGTCTATAGCAGCTATAGAACAGCTCTCTTATGATGTCCCTGTTTAAAGGCTATTGGTGTTGTCTGTTTATCTCACAGCCGCATCTATTTTGTCGTGGTTATTTGTGGTTATTTGTTTCCCACTTTCTTAAATTGATGATGCAGTCGTCTCAAGTGAGTCAATAAGCTGGGTCTTTTTCTCAGCGTTGTTTTTGGACCAACTAGTAAGCTTATCATTTCCTTTTTCTGTGATTCAGACATGAATTATATCAGCTTGCTGTTGTGTGTCCTGGCTGCTTATTGATTAAACCTACATTAAATAGACGATACTTGTTTATTGTTGAGTAATTTATCCGTTCTTTTACCTTGTTTACAGTCCCTTTTAGATTCATCAATGGTGTCTTTGAGCCAATATGAATCATTCTAAAATTGATTTGATTACTAGACGTTGATCTTTAATGTATAATCCCTTCACTGTGGTGGCAGTACCTTTGATTTGATGCTATTGGCTCAAAGAAAAGTTTGTGGTTGCTAAAAGAGTGGAGGCTGAGAGTTCCATTGGTAAAAAGAATGAAGCTTCAAAGACGGTAAAGGAGAAGTCTAGTTCTATTCAATGTTGGAAGTGCAAAGGGTTTGGACACATGAGCAAAGAGTGTGTTAATAAAAAAGTTATGGTGATAAGGAATGGTATACTTGATTCAGATGATGAATGTGAGGATCATGACTCACCGCTTGTGGAAGAAATCGCAGCATATGTTGATGAGTATGTTGAAGAAGGTAATTCCATATCTTTGATCACAAGAAGGGTACTCAATGTTCAGATCAAGGAAGAGAAATTTGAAGATCAAAGGGAAAACTTGTTCCACACAAGATGTTTGGTCAAAGGAAACCCATGCAGCTTGGTGATTGATAGTGGAAGTTGCACAAATGTGGTAAGCAGCTTCCTTGTAAAAAGACTTCAACTTTCTGTCCATCCCCATCCAAAACCATACAAACTTCATTGGTTAACAAACAAAGAAGAAATTAAGGTGAACTCCCAAGCTCTTATTTCTTTTACTATTGGAAGATATAAAGATGAAGTTCTTTGTGATGTCGTACCAATGCATGCGGGGGACATCTTATTCGGCCGACCTTGGCAATATGATAGAAAGGTAACATTTGATGGTTTGATGAACAAGTATACTTTTACCTTGTGTGGGAAGAAATTTACTTTACTTCCATTGTCTCCATATGATGTACATTGTGACCAATTGAAATTGGAGAAGAAAAGAAAAGAATATGAAGAACAACCGTGGAGAGAAGAAACTAAGGTAAAGGTGAGAAAAAAAAAGTGAGAAAAAAAAATATTCAGTTCTTGTCCGGAAAGAACGAAGAATTTGATTTGAGGACAAATCCTTTTAAAGAAAGGGAGGATGATATGAATTCAACTGCTGACCCTTTGCATGTACCCGAAGGACCGATTACAAGAAGCAAGGTTAAGAAGATTCAAGAGGCCTATACATTGCATCTTCAAAAGCTAGCTAGTGTACAGGTTGAAACAAAGACTTTTGAGCCCAAAAATCTTTATAGCATTAGCATATCAAATCAAGAAGATAATGGAGTGGCTGATATTAGAAAATAATTAGAAGACTTGCCTTTGGTAGTTGAACTACCAATTAAGACAATTTATTAATGCCTTCTTTGCTTCAATTTATATTTAATAGCATTTATTAATAGTTTGTATGAATTACCTTATATTCTTCAATTTGCATTTAATAGCATTTATTAGTGGTTGGTGGCTGAACTTTATTTTGTTAGGGTTATCTTTTGGGCCTATTTAAAGACATGTAATACTCATGTTTGAGGGATTTTGGTTGAATACAGAAAAAACCTTTGTGTTTTCTTGATACCCTTTTGGTGTTATTCTTTTTCAAATCTTGCTTTAGGTTTGATGTTTAAACCGATTCATTGAATTAGTTTTGATCAAGCTAATTCTAGAGTGAATTGTCTTGGTATCTAAGAGTGACCATCATAGATTCCAAGTTCGATCTAAGAGTCATTCATCTTCCAACCAGCTCTTGGTTGGAATCAATCCGTTAAGTTAGCTTTCTCTGTGAGCGTTTTGCAAGGATTCTAGAAGGACCTCTAGCTTTGCAAATTCCAACATTGTAGGCGCTTATCAATGGAGCTGGGGCTACGTTCTTCCTCGATCCATGAAAGTACATATTGTAGTTTCTTGTTATGGAAATCAATCTTGTTTAGATCTAAACCCAATATGATTTCTTAACTTTACTAGAAGGTTCGCAGCAGCCCGCGCTTAGTCCCTGTATTTCCAGAAAGCCAATCCTGAAGAGGCGCTTTGTTTCCATACGCATGTCAAAATTCACAACAGGGGTTAGAGTACGTGCCGATGCCAGCTCTGGTTCTACCATTCAAGGTTGATTCACCTCCGGAGCAGGGGAAGGCGACTCCCTTGGAGGCAGATTTAGATCGATCTCATTCTTTGGTAAAATAAAGTAAGGATTCCCATCACATCATACAGTAAACCAAAAGTGAAAGCGACGATTAGCAAGCAGATCGGGTAAAACGGAATAAACCTAATTTGGAAGATCCACTTGACTTGTCCAAAAAGAACAAAAAATAATGACATGGATAAATGAGCGCGAAGTCATAAGTTCTCTCTTGCGTTCTCGATCGGAAAAGAATACGAACAAAGAAGAAGAAGAAGAAAAAGCCCATTACGAAAAGGAGGATCCGCACAAAATCGATAAACAAAGAAAAAAGCTTGAGATCAATTCCAGTTGATTCTCAATCCCCACGGAAAGCTCTTCATGTCCTACGAAAACAAAAAGAAGAATGAGGAAGAAAAAGAGAAAAGAAAGATGAGACGATTCGAGATCAGCGAGTGCAATTCTCACGAGAAGGAGAAGCTCCTCCCTTAGCTAAGACTCGTTAGGCTAAACGACAGACAGACAAATTTGAAAACTAAAGCGCAGCACCCAGAAGCGTTGGGGTGGGAATGGCAGACAGAGAAGAGATTAGAAATTAGAGAGAGAGGGCACAAAGAAGTGGTTTGACTCAAAAGCGCAAGAAAGAGAGGAACTCATTCAAGCAAGCTAATTCGACCTTTGTAAAAAGACAGAGATTAATGTAGACAGATTCCAGTGGCATTTCGTTCCACTAGAGAGAGAGAAGGTTCGCTTTTTAGGCTTGTGAAAGAAAGAAGAAAGAAATTTGCCTGAACCTTACAAGTAGTGGGCAATGAAAAATGCAAGCATGGTTTGGGGAGGGATTTGTTTTTACAGAGAGCCGTTCAACAACTCATCTTTGGATGATATCAAGAGAAAGAAGAGAGTGACTTTACCCCTTTCCTTTCCTGTCTTGGATCGCCTACTAAATCTCTTTACGTTCTCTGTTTCTGGTCGTGTCTTTACCCCTTAGCTAGTTCGACAACAGCTTTGGCCGATGGGTCTTTGTGTAAATGTTCCTTGATGATGTCGCGCATCGATCCATCGATCTTACTTGAATGAATATGGGCTAACATGCACAGGGCCGCATGTTCGCCCTTCCGACTCAGCGCGTCGGCTGCTTGATTACTCTTTCCTGCTTTGTGTTCGAACTTGAAGTCGAATTCGGCCAACGACTCCTGCCACCGGGCTTGTTTTGCTGTTAATTTTGGTTGATCAAAGAAGTGGCAAGTGGCGCTGTTATCCGTCTTCACTACGAACTGTGATCCTAAGAGATACTGTCTCCAGAGTCGAAGGCAATGGACTACGGCCAGCATTTCTTTCTCGGAGACAGTGTATCTTTGTTCGGCATCGTTGAGCTTTCGACTTTCGTAAGCGATGGGGTGGCCTTCTTGAATAAGGACTCCCCCGAGAGCAAAGTCGGAAGCATCGGTTTCTACTTCAAATGGCTTTGTGACGTCTACCAACCCGAGGACAGGACCCCTCGTCATGGTTGTTTTCAGATTTTCAAAGGCCATTTGACAATCATTCGACCACAACCAAGGGTGGTCTTTCTTCAACAGCTCTGTCAATGGGGCGGCTCATCGTGAAAACCCTTCGACGAACCGCCTATAGTAGTTGGCTAGTCCTAAGAAGGACCGCAACTCAGATACGGAAGTAGGAACCTTCCATTCTTGGATAGCTTTTATCTTGTCGCTATCCATACTAATTTGTCCACATCTGACGACATGTCCAAGGAAGTTGATGCATGTTTGTGCGAATGCACATTTCTCCTTCTTCACATACAGCTGGTTCTGCCTGAGCTTGTCAAACACTAACTTCAAATGCACTTTGTGTTCCTCGAGGGTTGTGCTGTAAACAACAATGTCGTCGAGGTATACTATGACGAATTGATCCAGGTATTCGTAGAAAACCTGGTTCATCAACGTGCAGAACGTAGCTGGGGCGTTTGTCAAGCCAAAGGGCATTACTAGGAATTCAAAGGCCCCATATCTTGTTACGCACGTCGTCTTGGGTTCGTCCCCTTCGGCAATGCGTACTTGATAATATCCTGATCGTAAGTCCAACTTCCTGAAGTACTTGGCCCCGTGAAGTTGGTCGAATAAGTCAGATATTATAGGCAGAGGATATTTGTTGCGTACTGTCACCTTGTTTAAGGCTCTATAGTCTATGCACAGACGCAGCGTCCCATTCTTCTTCTTCTGGAACAGTACGGGGGCTCCATAAGGGGCCTTTGCCGGGCGAATGAATCCCGCCTTCAACAACTCATCCAGTTGTTTCCTCAATTCGGCTAGCTCGGGCGGAGCCATCCGGTATGCGTTCTTTGCTGGCGGCTTAACCCAGGAAGGAGTTCGATTTTGTGGTCAATGCCTCGACGAGGGGGTAGTGTTTGTGGTAGACTCTCCGGCATTATGTCGGTATAGCTGTCTAGTACTCCCTTGATTTCCTCTTGGACAGTCTCTTCGGTGGTTGCTTCTTCTATCAGTGGTATGGCCATGAATGTAGGTTCCTCTCGTGCAAGTCCCTTTTTCAGTTGTATGGCCGAGATCATTCGAAGACTACCTGGTTGCTTGATGCTTGCAGGTATTACTGTGGGGTTACGGTCGGTGATCACCAAGCATTTTGCCAATGGCATTGGGATGACCTTGTGTTCTAGGAGGAACTCCATCCCAAGTACCACGTCGAAGTCGTCCATGCGAACCACGACAAGGTCTAGCTCTCCAGTCCAATCCCCTATTTTGAAGGGGACTCTCTTAGAAACTCCCACAATAGGCAAGGCCTCGGAGTTGACAGCTTTCATTTTCCCCGGGTCTTTTCCTATGGTGAGTCCCAATCTTCTGGCTTCTTGATCGGCAATGAAGTTGTGGGTTGCTCCAGAGTCTATGAAAGTGCTCTTGCTCGGTTGAGAGTTTATTGTGGCATCCACGAACATGAGCCCTTTCTCTATTACCTCCTTCGGTTCGACTTTCCGTTGGAGGGCTGACAAGAATTTGAGTGCGCCCATTCGGGGGTTGTCGTGATCTTCCTTCTTGTCTAGCAAAGTCTCGACCCTTGCTTCATTGCTCTCTTGAATGGACACTTGAAGTGCAGTGAGAGAGGCCCGGTGAGGACAGTAGGATACCTTGTGGAGGCCTTTACACAGCATGCATTGCAAAGGCGTCGTCGGGTGGTTCCTTTGATGGTAAGGCCCTCGAGATGTCCCCGCTTGATTGTTCTGAGGAGGTCTATCCGTCCATCCATTCGGTCTGTTGGGGCTTCCATTTCGCTGGCCTGGTGGTCTGTATGGTTTGCCCCCATTGTTTGGGGCTGGTGTCGCTCTTCTTTGGGATCCTGCTTCGTTCCCACAGTCTACGAGTCTCTCGACGCAGGCCATTGCGGCAGCTAGGGTTTGGACCCTGTTCTCATGTATCTTTGTTTTGGCCCACGGCTGTAGACCATTTATGAAGAACACCTTGTCCTTCTCTGCTGTGCCCCTAATATCCAGCATCAGGGTTGAGAACTGTCTGACGTAGTCCCGTATGTTTCTAGTGTGTTTCAGGGCTACTATTTTCTCCATTGCTATATGCCCTGCGTTTTCGGGGAGGAATTGTTCCCTCAACTCTCTCTTGAGGTCCTCCCATGAGTCGATGGTGCACAATCCATCCTCGATGTCTTGCATCTTCGTACGCCACCACAGTTTGGCGTCGTCTATGAGGTACATCGCGGCTACAGTCACCTTCTTGTCGTCGGTACAAGCCGTTGTGGCTTTGAAGTACTGTTCGACGTCAAAGATGAAGTTCTCCAACTCTTTGGCGTCCCGATTCCCTTTGAAGGCTCTAGGGTCTGGGAACCTTAGTTTGTTGGATCCTGTACTAGTTTGTCCAGCCGCGACACCTTCCACGGCTTTCATGGTAATTTCAATTTGAGTGCTCATGGTGGCCATCCTTTCTTGGAGGTCGTCGACTGTTGTTCTGAATTCATTAGCCAATCCATTGAACAAACTCATCATTGTGTTTTGTAGTACATCGAACTCTTCGCCACGTCCCTCTTTGTGTGCGACAGAGCTATCTGGACTATCAGACGGTTTTAGGCTGCTCGTAGGAGCAACTCTTTCTTCGAGCGAGGTCACTCGAAACAACAGTTCTGCGATTGGCAACCCATCCAGGCGGTTGCCCATTGCGTCGACTTGGACGACTTTCTCACTCAGTTCGGTCACCCGTGTTTCCAGGAAACGGAGGGTGTCAGGGACTTCTTTGAGGAACAGCATTTCCTCCTCTATTAGCGTAAGCCGGTCGGCTTGTGCTTTGGGTGTCGATTTTGTCGTCGACATGATCTCAGTCTGTATGACGTTACGGAGCTAACAAAGCTCTGATACCACTTGACACAATCGCGCTTTCGAAGGCAGCGGACTAGCGATTGTGCGGCACTCACTTTCTAGCGACAAGTGAGTTCAGCCTATTTGTTCTTGCGTCGCCTACGGCCAAGCGACGTACGGTCAAGCCTCTAGCCTCGGTTTTAAAAGAAGGTTTTAGAAAACGAGGAGAGAGAGAGATTTTAGAAAGAGACGTTATATAAGCAAGCAAGAGAAAGATAACAACGGCTTAGCATATATAACCTTGGGTAGGGAGAAGTTGACGACTAGTCATATCCCCCTATAGTACATTCTGGGCCATTTTAGTTCTGGCAGGCCTAGACATGATATTTTTGAGGTGTCATACGCTCTAGAATTACAAAAGGAAAAACACTAGAATGAAAAGACATGACAAGGGTTTGGCTTGTCATGGGCATGCGGCCATGGGCAACATGCCCTGGACAAGCATGACCGTGACAGCTGGCGCACAACCTACAGACTTCTTAGCCAAAAGAAAAAAACTAAAGAAAAAGGATCCCTATAATCTAAAGCTTTAGTCTAATCTTAGACAAAGAGCAAGGAGGATATGAAGCACTGCTGGGTAGACCATGGCTCCAACCAGGATGGTTCATTACTGGGCTAATAAAAAACAGAGCAAAAGGCGGGATGGAAGGCAGGCGAAAAAGGCTTGGCTTTGTTTCACAGAAAAAGGACTAAGGAAATTTCGTTTATGTTGTGGTGATGCAGGCGTCAGTTGACCAGGTTTATAGATAATAGAGATAGTAGATATATATGCAAGATCGAAGACTGGCGTGGGTTCGCTTTCCTTTTGAAGGCAGAGCAATTCAAACTCTTAGTTAGACTAGGGCTAGGGCAACTCATTTTATTTTCTCTGAGGTCTCTTAGTTAGCTTAGGGGGGCGCGTCGAATCGCTGAAAGGCCTTTGGGTAAGATGAAAATAGAAAACCACAATGATTTCAAACTTCCCTCGTCTCGTATTCATGCTGCCCCGACTCCAAACTCGATGTTAGTTAACTAAGTGGGACATTCCCAAACTCTTTTTTATCAAACTCCTTTCTCGTTCCCTTGTACAGACCTTACCAGGCAGTTTTCATTATGTGTTCTTTACAGTGTGATGGGAGGTTAGGAGTGAGTTAAGCTAATGAGACAGACCTGGTTCATCCTTTGATGGTGAGGTCAGTGCAAGTCTGTCTATGATTAAGAGTAATGGTGGTGTTGAAGCTGGCTCATTCATGCTAGTCATCTTAGAGCTATGAGTGAGAACAATGTTCACCAACTCTTCCATAGTGTGAATATATCGAAAAAGCTTTTGTTTGAATCCATTCTTCTATCAAAGTGCTTTACATCCTCCCCAAGGTAGCATTGCCGAGCGGGTGATCCCTATCTTGTTTATCCAGCTAGCTTTTTCCCGTGGTACTGAAATTCGATTTGTGAGAGCTCGGGGATTTTAAAACAAAAACAAAGGGACCTTAAGCATTCTCAATATAAATGCCTATATATAAAGGCGCTGAGTTGAAGAGGGAACAAGTGCCACAGAGAGATGATAAATGGGAGAAAGAGGTTCAATGGAAATCTCTGATGGAATGGAAGACCTCCCATCCACTGACTACAAGACTGTAGCCTAACACCGAAGTTAGCTTGAAAAGAATAAATAGTTGGTACAAAAGGCCAGGCAGGAGAGTTGATGCTTCTGCTTCTGCAAAGGTTGCATCTTTGATCCCTAGAGGAGACCTCTTCAATTCCACATGACAGCACCATAGCCATCTCTGATGACCCCGCCATAATTTGAATTTCCAGAGAGAGGGGATGACTTCCCTACTCCTTTAAAGTTCATCTTTATGTGATGATAAGAGGAAATTGCCACAAGATTGATCTCGATATCTTTGAATGAATTTGAATTCAAAGCCATGGTGTTCATATTTGGCTGCTAAGTACCTCTCCAATGGCAAGGATCACAACCCACCTCTAAAATATCCTGCATAACTGATATGAACCAAGAGACATCAATCATACAATATACTTCAATGAAGATGTGAAGAAAAGGTTGTCAAAATTATCAAAAGATGTTTCAATTCATGCTACATTGAAGAAGAATGAAGTTTGATTGTTGTAAATTTTGAGTGGGTTACAATTTAGAGTAATTTAGAGTTATTGTATTTTAAGCCTTGTTATTTAATTTCGGTTACATTTACATAATGGCTAATTATGGCCATAAAGTAGGAATGTTACAACTCTTGGAATATCTTTAGTAGTTTCATTTTTTAGGCTATATAAAGCCATGTATGTTGTATTTGTAAGAGAGTCTTGGAAAATATATTAAAAGAAGTATTTGTGCTTTTCTATAGCCAATGGCAATGGCTAAGTTTCTTTGCAATTCTATGTAGTTTAGGTTGCATGTAGAATCATTCAAGCTTGACATGATCAATCTTGCTTGTGGAGTGATTCGAATCTCAAACAAGTGTTTGAGATATTTGATCAACAAGAATCATTCAAGCTAGACATGATCGATCTTGCTTGTGGAGTGATTCGAATCTCAATCAAGTGTTCTTGCCTTGAGATATTCGATCAACAAGGTAATCCGAATCTTACTCCCCTTGTAGTGATTCCTTATCTTATAAATAACGGTCTTATTTGATACAGAGAGACTTTCCGGCAGAACTTGGGCTAGACTTTGGTTGCGCAATGGTAAGCTGATTCGCTTCTGGGATGATGTTTGGCCGTGTCACTCTCCTCAGAGATGCATGCCATAATTTCTATCAATTCACAAGGTTCTCATGATCTCAAAGTGATAGACTACATGAAGAAAGATAATAAAGTCTTCTTTCTTTCTCTCCCTATTCAATTGCCCGTCCAAGATCATTTGGCTTCATAATACTTGGAGTGTTTTTTCTGTTTTTTGGCTATGGACAACTAAGAGAAAGATTATCATCCAGCCCCAAAAAGGAGGAGAATCTCTTTTGCCAGCTCAACCCTTAAGAATTTTGTATGCCAATTCTGCCTCAAATTCTCTGAAGGTGATCAGCCCCCTTCCTTTTTCAGTATCAGTGGATGAAGGATGCAAGTATGTATATTATCTCAACGCTTCTTTTCTCTTGCTCTTCTAAATCCCATTTTGGCCTAAGGTAATGTATTCAGGATTTCATCTCCATAATTCTTTGTTTTCTATGTATGTTCAAGCAGTAAAGTTGAGTTCAAAATTCTGCCTTATTCCATGAGATCTAGAAGCACTTCTGCAACCTTCTCTCTCTCCTCCCTATCGCTGACTGATTGAAAAGGGGAATGTCGACCGACCTTCCTTATCAGTTGTCGCTCGATCGAAAGGATATAAAAAGTCATACGAAACCTTAGCTTCGCTGACTTTCTGAGGTATAACCTTCGCCACGACATTAGTGGCTAAAACACTTCGCGCTTCCCGCAGGCTTTTTTTATTGAGAGTAAGGGTACGGAAGATTGGTCCGTTCCGCAAAGCTGAGCTTTTCGGTTCGCTCCCCCAACCTTCTTACCAGTCTGCCTCCTTTCTCTTGATGGAATATAACAATGCCCAAGCTCCTGCTTTGCTTGAGTTCTTCACCGGCGCGGGGCTGTCTCACTTATCCCGCTCCTAAGGTAAGGAGACCTCTGTGTGTTAGAATCTTTAGGGGAATGAATCGCGTTGGTGTTGAGAATTGCTTGGGAATGAATTGATAGTGACTTTGCCAAGTTCTAGGGGTTCCCCTCTTCTTTATTTGTCGATCGAGCCGCTTTCCCTCATTCCACTCGTCCAGCCCTGATAAGATAAGGAATCAATACAAGGGGAATAAGATTCGGATTACCTTGTTGATCGAATATCTCAAAACAAGAACATTGTTTGAGATTCGAATCACTCCACAAGCAAGATCGATCATGTCTAGCTTGAATGATTCTTGTTGATCAAATATCTCAACGCAAGAACACTTGATTGAGATTCGAATCACTCCACAAGCAAGATTGATCATGTCGAGCTTGAATGATTCTACATGCAACCTAAACTACATAGAGTTGCAAAGAAACTTAGCCATTGGCTAAAGAAAAGCACAAATGCTTCTTTTAATATATTTTCCAAGTCTATCTTACAATGCTAACATACATGGCTTTATATAGTCTCAAAATAAAACCCTTAACCTTGAGTCATTTTAAGAGTTTGTAACATTCCTACTTAATGACTATAATTAGCCCCTATGTGTACTTTATGGCCATAATTAGCCCCTATGTAAATAAACCTTACAATACATTAAAAGAAACATGATAAGCAAGTCAACTCTTTTGATAATTTTGACAACCTTTTCTTCACATCTTCATTGAAGCATATTGTATGATTGATGTCTCTTGGTTCATATCAAGCCCTCTTCACGAACTTGTACAATCGATGCCACAAAGATAGCCAACTCGATTATCAAAGAAATAAGGAAACGGGCGACGATTTGGCACCAGATATCCGGAGGTGTGGAAAGAGATGCTGTGAAAAGCGGAAAAACCATCAAAAAATGACGATTGTTCGTGAGGGTTTCCATAGAAAGACCCCTGAGTTTTGGCAAACAGATCACAATTACAGGTACTTGGGAGCATACCGATAGAATGAACGAAATACGAACAGTTAACATAATATGGTCATAGATCTTAGGTTGTAACTTGAGAATGAGCGAATTTGTTGATGTTGCACCCACGGAGTATGGAAAGTGCCAAACATTGGGAACTACCCGGGGAAGACTTAGGAACAGGAATAAGGAGAAGCGAAAACCACTTAAATAGAGGAATCGATTGTATTTCGTCCTTTGTTCTCCATAGCAACTGGGGATCAAAAAGCACCAAATTTGATGACTTATTAAGGGAAAGACGAAGTAAGAGCATGCTATTGAAGATTTTTGTTCTCTTCCACGCCCGGGAAGGTGGATCAAAGAAAGGTAGCTTGCTTCTCTCCTGGACAGATGGCGGCTTATGTAGTGGTCGGCCTTCCTACCAGGATTCCTCCTTGCTCGAAGAGCCCCTTTACTAGTAAGGGCGCAGGAAGCAAAAAAACTTGTGCTAAGGACGTTTTCTTCTCTGCCTTCTCCTCTAAAAAAACCAAGGGAGAGACTGCATCCCTTTCCTTCGGTAGCTCTTTAGGTTTCCCAAGGATAGCGGTTGCTGGGGCAAAGCTGGCTTTCTTCGCTCCGCGAATGAGAGAGAAAGTCAGAGGAAAAAACACGTTCTCTCTTTGAGAGGTCCGAAAGTGGAGAACACATAGCATTCTCTGGGCACACGGGATGAAACGTAAAGCAGCGCTTGATTGGCAGAGTTTTAGGCGGCAAGAGACTGACGAGATTGTTGGAGGTGCTGAGCATAACGAATCGAAACCAGAGACGGATCCAGCTAGCTTGCCTGCCAAGCTGATAGGCGAAGGGCCGAAGGATGGAGCGTGCAAAGTCAATCGTGCACCTGTCGTGTGACCCGTTGGTCCTAAGCAATGTCTTGCGCGAAGCGACCCACCTAGAAAAGCTCCCCTTTATCTTAGGGCTAAAATGGAACTTCGATCGGATGCGGGTATCCAACCCCGCCGCTAAAATGTTGATATAAACCAAGAGACATCAATCATACAATATGCTTCAATGAAGATGTGAAGAGAAGGTTGTCAAAATTATCAAAAGATGTTTCAATTCATGCTACATTGAAGAAGAATAAAGTTTGATTGTTGTAAATTTTGGGTGGGTTATAATTTAGAATAATTTAGAGTTCTTGTATTTTAAGACTTTTTATTTAATTTCGGTTACATTTACATAATGGCTAATTATGGCCATAAAGTGTGAATGTTACAACTTTTAGAATGCCTTTAATAGTTTCATTTTGAGGCTATATAAAGCCATGTATGTTGTATTTGTAAGGTAGACTTGGAAAATATAGTAAAAGAAGCATTTGTGCTCTTCTTTCGCCAATGGCTAAGTTTCTTTGCAATTCTATGTAGTTTAGGTTGCATGTAGAATCCATTCAAGCTCGACATGATCAATCTTGCTTGTGTTGTGATTCGAATCTCAATCAAGTGTTCTTGCGTTGAGATATTTGATCAACAAGAATCATTGAAGCTAGACATGATCGATCTTGCTTCTGGAGTGATTCGAATCTCAAATAAAGTGTTCTTGGCTTGAGATATTCGATCAACAAGGTAATCCGAATAGGTCAGTCTTTTCCTTTTGTCCTATATTGAAAATCAAAAAAGCGTGGGAGGACATTACACAGATGTCCAGGACGGACACGATTTCTTCTAACGCTAGAAGACCATTGGAAGACACCTGGGACCAGAGCATGTCGTGAAAGAAGCACACTGGCCGTGCTTCGACCATGTCTCCGGGGCACAGTTGAATGTAGATATCATGAATGCGAGGTGTGGGATACCAGGTCGAGAAACCCGGACAACCACTACCCTATGTGTTGATCGCTAGTGCATCTAGGGCCCCGGCGCCCAGCAGAGCTGGAGAGGCCTAGCCGGATCTGAGAAGTGCTAATTCGGTTCGTCTCAACTTCATTCAAGAACAAACACCCTGGAATCCATAAGAAAACAAGTGCTATCAGATCAGTGAATAAACTCAAATGCAGTGAATGAACCCAAACGCAAAGAAGAAAAAGAACTTTCTCGCTCGGTGCCTAAAGCGCACTATGCTCCCCTTCAACAAATGAAAGTTTTTGGTGGAACCGGTGAACCAGCGAGCAGGTTAGATGCATGCATGGGACAGAGGGCTCGTAGTACCCGCTAGCGCAGCTATGCAGTGGAAGGGAAGGAGCCTAAATCAATCGAACGAACCCCCCATTTTTTCTTTGATAAAAAACACAGTACAAAGAGATTAGACTTCGGATGAGACTAAGCAGCCACCGACCGTTACGACGCGCCCCTGACCCATCTTGATTAAGACCAAACAAACAAAACCTGTCAAAAATAGAGTAGAGCCTAGTTTAAGATCTCAAACAAATAAATGAGAGAACGGAAAATGACGAGAATATCCACTAGTAGGGATATATATAGATGGAGAGTCTCTCTTAGTAAAGAGAGTTGTAGGTTTGTAGGAAAGGAGAGTAGCGAAGCAATGAGGCACACAACGAATGAGCGAAGCAATTTTACCAGAAGGGAGAGGTGAATGAGCGAATGAATCAGTTTCCCCTTTTTCAATAACAAAAAAGGAAAGAAAGAAGGGCCAACTATTAGAATATTAGTAAAAGCACCTTAGCTTATCTCTCGATATAGGAAGGGGCCTTTTCTTGATCGTTAGAGCTCCCTTACCCTTATTTCTCAAAGGTTTTGCATTTAGTTGTCTATGCCTTTTGAAAACCTGACTCTGACTACTGCTAATAATGAAGGGGCTTCTTTCTTCAAATATCCTATCAAGTTGGGCTGAAAAGCTTTGAGTTTAGGGGTGGTTTGGAACCCTATACAAAGGGCTTTTCCTTTCAAATGACACCTCTTTCTTCTGCGAGGGCATTGCACGAAACCAACCCGCTCCCACGCCCGATCAAGTACCTGTTGCTTTGCTGGTAGGCCCACTTAGGTTAAGGTTGTCCCTCAGTTCTTACCAACCTCCAGTGTGTAATCGACATGTTGCTAGCTTCAATCAACTCGGTGGAATAAAAATCATTGATTCCCTTGTCTATTTCTTATTCATTCATAGCGTTCGGCCGGTGTGTGCTCCTTTCTCAACCCAGAACAACTCTGAACGTTAGGGAAGATAAGGAAAGACCACCTGAGCGAGCCAACCGAAGGGACTTGACTTATTCGAACTGAAGGATAGCGGCTTCAAACTCAGCCTATCACGAGTAGCCTCGCTGCTTGATCGGCGGGGAGGAGCATCTCAAAGTATGGGGCAAAGGATCAAGCGCTTTGACTTTGTCTCCCGGGATCCACCACAGTTTTGGTTTGAGAGTCGTGTGACGGGTGACTATCCAGCACGGTTCGGAGAGCACTTTGAGTCTGCGTTGGTGAATAGAAGCCCCCCCTATCAAGAAAGAAGTGGCTCTTCCCACGGCGGAGTCGCCATTGACTCTATTTATTATTATGGTAAATCACTGTATCAAGATGTCAATCTGAGATCTTATTTGGGTTCGATACGTCCACCTACGAGAATGACCTTTGGCTTTCGTCTTGGTAGGTGTATTATTTTACATTTTCCCAAAATCACATTCATTCATTTCTTTCTTCCCCGTCGACCACGAGGACTGAAACGACGCGCAATATCCAAACCCAGAAAGGATCAGGGCCGGTGGTGGGCATTTGGGAAAGTCGGGCCAATTGGGTGTCTTCATTCAAGTGACGATACAGAAGAAGAACGAAACAAAGTGAGAGGCCGAGAGGCAGAGAAAAGAGTGGTGTCGATGATCAGGCTTGACGACCGGAAAAAGCAAAACAAAATTAGGATTTGGCCGAAAAAGAAGCAAGACTATGGATACCATGACCGATCACCATCGAGAAAGAAGAATCTTTCTAAATCACTTCGCGTCAGCAGGGCCTTCAAGCATCCGAAATATGCCGGAGTTGTAAATGACATAACGTTCCTGATCGAAAATGACGACTCCTTCAGAAAAACTCAGTTATTCAAGTTCTTTTTCCCAAATCAGTCCCGCTCCGACCGCCCGACGAGTCATCTACTTAAAAGAACCCTCCCCGCAGTGCGCCCCTACTTGAATTATTCGGTCATGCAATACTTATTGAATACAAAGAACAAAATGCATTTCGACCTCGTCAGAGTTCTCAATCATTTCGTGGCACCGGGCGTGACTGAACCATCTACGATGGGGGGAGCGAATACATAGGGAAGAAGCTTAGATAAGAGAATACGTTCTCACATGGCTTTTTTTTGTAGAAAGCTCGACCAGCGAGAAAAAGTGTTTGGCCGAACCCAGAAAGAGGTTGACCCACTTCATTCCCCAAGCAAATGATCTTCGTTTCGCGGGAACAACAAAAACAACCATCTCGCTCTTTCCTTTCTTTGGTGCTACCTTTTTCTTTCCAATTCTGTAAATAAAATGTCTTAAAATGTTGTCAAAATTATTTGCTTTCTTCGCTATGATATGAACCAAGAGACATCAATCATACAATATGCTTCAATGAAAATGTGAAGAAAAGGTTGTTAAAATTATCAAAAGATGTTTCAATTCATGCTACATTGAAGAAGAATAAAGTTTGATTGTTGTAAATTTTGGGTGGGTTATAATTTAGAGTAATTTAGAGTTATTGTATTTTAAGACTTTTTATTTAATTTCGGTTACATTTACATAATGGCTAATTATGGCCATAAAGTGTGAATGTTACAACTTTTAGAATGCCTTTAATAGTTTCATTTTGAGGCTATATAAAGCCATGTATGTTGTATTTGTAAGGTAGACTTGGAAAATATAGTAAAAGAAGCATTTGTGCTCTTCTTTCGCCAATGGCTAAGTTTCTTTGCAATTCTATGTAGTTTAGGTTGCATGTAGAATCATTCAAGCTCGATATGATCAATCTTGCTTGTGGAGTGATTCGAATCTCAATCAAGTGTTCTTGCGTTGAGATATTTGATCAACAAGAATCATTCAAGCTAGACATGATCGATCTTGCTTGTGGAGTGATTCGAATCTCAATCAAGTGTTCTTGCCTTGAGATATTCGATCGACAAGGTAATTCGAATCTTATTCAAGGCAAGAACATTGTTTGAGATTCGAATCACTCCACAAGCAAGATCGATCATGTCTAGCTTGAATGATTCTTGTTGATCAAATATCTCAAACACTTGTTTGAGATTCAAATCACTCCACAAGCAAGGTTGATCATGTCGAGCTTGAATGATTCTACATGCAACCTAAACTACATAGAATTGCAAAAAAAGTTAGTCATTGGCTAAAGAAAAGCACAAATGCTTCTTTTAATATATTTTCCAAGTCTGCCTTATAAATACAACATACATGGCTTTATATAGCCTCAAAATGAAACTATTAAAGGCATTCCAAAAGTTGTAACATTCATACTTAATGACCATAATTAGCCATTATGTAAATGTAACCTAAAGTAAATAAAATGTCTTAAAATACAATAACTCTAAATTACTCTAAATTGTAACCCACCTAAAATTTATAACCATCAAACTTCATTCCTCTTCAATGTGACATGAATTGCAACCTCTTTTGATAATTTTGACAACATTTTCTTCACATCTTCATTGAAGTATATTGTATGAATGATGTCTCTTGGTTCATATCATATTCGATCAACAAGGTAATCCGAATCTTACTCCCCTTGTAGTGATTTCCACATATTAGACTACGACCAAAGTAGTGGCTACTTCAACCAAAAAAAGGGCGACCCCTTTCTTTTCAAACCGAAATAAGTACCTCACCTCACTTAACGAAGAAGTAGTTGGAGCTGGGCGGAGAACTATGAGAGTTTGCTTTTCTTTCATTTTCTAACTAAGACCGGTCCCTTATTTGTTTTGTTGCTGGTCTTCGAACTAGTCATTAATGGTCGGCTTCATTGGTATCTTTTCGGTATGCGTTCCGAACACTTTCATTTTTAGCGTCTCATCTTCTGACGAGAAGCAAAACTCGAACATCTCGAGCGGATGGTCCAACTAAATAACTTTTTCTTTTTCATTACTTCCATGGTCGTGCCTCGTGGCACGGCAGTACCCGTACTATTGAAATGGTTTGTCAGTAGAGATGTTCCCACAGGTGCCCATTCTTCCAATGGTACTATAATTCCTATTCCTTTCTCTTTATTCCCTCTTTTGGTCTATCTACATTCCAGGAAATTCATACGCTCTCTGGACGGAGCAAAAAGTGGAGTCTTGGTCAGAGCAAGCCACCCTATTCTATTACCAGACATAATTGGGAGAAGCTCATCCGAAACTCGAGCTAGAAACGCCCCATTTCGTTTTGTTCCCCTTCTTCATTTCCTTCTTCTTTCATCCAGGGGAGACTTCTCATATTTTTCATCTTTCTGCGGTGTGCTCTGTTTACTATTCTTTCGTACTCTCTTCTCTTTTCCTCGCCATAGTTCAGCGAAGCATGAGCGAGCACGGAGAAGTAAAGGCCAAACACTCAGGCCTAACGAGAATGAGTAAGGATGCAATGAGAAGATGAGGTGCTCCGGGCACCCCCATTTAGAAAGAAGGTTCGAAGGTTTTGGGCCTGTAGCTTTCGTCCGTCCTTCGTCGGGTGGTACTTGTGTGTGGGGTGTGCTACCAGAAATCGGGCTTGAAGCTCTCGCCTTACCAACGAGCCGGCAGCTGATGGCTGTTGGTCACGACTGCTACCAAAAAGCTCCAATGAAGATGAATATTTCACATGGAGGAGTGTGCGTCTTTATCTTGGGTGTTCTTCTGTCGTGCGACCTGTGGCCCACGCCTCCTATTTGTTCAGGGTGGGCGGCGTGAACTCTGATTCGATTCGGGTATTCAATCCTGCCACTGAGATGCTCAGTTGACTCCTTAACCTTGATAGGAAGATGGCTTATTGATAAGATAAGGAATCACTACAAGGGAAGTAAGATTCGAATTACCTTGTCGATCGAATATCTCAAGGCAAGAATATCGTTTGAGATTCGAATCACTCCAGAAGCAAGATCGATCATGTCTAGCTTCAATGATTCTTGTTGATCAAATATCTCAAGACAAGAACACTTGATTGAGATTCGAATCTCTTGACTTTAGCGGTAGCAAAAGAGGTGACAGTGTATATGGGGCTCAAAGGAAGTACACAAGTAATCTCACATTTGAAGCTAAGCCCTTTTGATATGAACCACGACCAAGGAGTTTCCATACCTCAAGGTCCCCTAATTGATTGATGAACTCGGTAAACCAGCGAAAAAGAAATGGAATTAGCTTAGCAGTCGAGTCAATTCAATCCTCTCCTTCACCTTTAAACACTCAGTAAAGCTATTTTCCTCTCGCTTCTTGAGCAAGGTAAAGCTCCTGAGCCTATGTTATTCTTTCACTTGGTTCTAAATGGGTAGGGTGGGTCTTTCTTTGTTTCTTTCAGTCAGGTTTCAGGAAAGATGAATGAGACGGAACAACTATCTTCTTTCACTTGGGTTTCTTGCCTCATCAATTTCTTCTTCTTTTGAGTCAGGTTTCAGTAAGACGGAATTATCCTGAACAGACAGTAAGTCAAGACGAAAGAAGAATGAGAGTGAACTCCGGAACCTGAGCCGATATGACCTGATGTTCTTTTACTTACTCTACTGTAAGAAAGAAGAAAGAATGATCCTTCACCTCCCCTGTCGGTAAAGCTGCTTCGCTCCTGAACCTTAGCAGTAGCTAAAAGAAAATCTTTTGTATCTCCATATAACTGTAAAAGTTCGTCAGAGGTTTTTCCCTAATAGCTACAGCAAAAATCAAATAAATTCTATCTCCATATAACTGTAAAAGTTCATAATCGTTTTTTCACTAATAGCTGGAGCTGAAAGAAAAGATTTTCTATCCCCCGTATTTTTGGGGATAATTTTGGCTATATGTAATTGATCAGTCAAGAGAGAGACCTCACTACTTCACCTTCACCTATCCTTTAGGGTCTCGAATCTCTTCTTGCTTTTCCTATTGATTCTTGAACAGTAACCAAAGCATATGAAATTAATGAGAGTTGACTCTTCTCCCTATTTTGAGGTTCATTGAACTCTTTTAGGAGGTAAATAGGTTCATTTGGTTCATTAGTTAATGACTGGACTCTCCTGTAAAGACTATCGGTGAATGAGAGTTGACTTCGGCCTACACCTATCTATGGATTCTTTCACTTACAACTCCTTTCCCTCGGCTTCGCTCCTCTACCTATCGATTTTGTTGGTTGGTTGCTTCGCTCCTTTCTTTTCCTTCTTGCTTTCACTCAGTAAAGCAGCATTGGACTGATTTCAGTCTTTTAGTCTACAGTCAAGCTGCTAATTCATTTAGTCGACTGTAAACTGCTGAACCTATCGGTTTCACAGCTTCGCTCCTTCACCTTCTTGTCCTTCTTCTTTCACAGTAAACTCATGAACCTCGTCACCATTACATTAATGAGACTGACCTCAATCACTTGAAGAACAGTAACCGAGGTAAAACAGCTAATTCATTTACTCGACGACTGTAAACAAGCAAGGGAAGGGTTGCACTACTGATCTTTCTCCTTATGAATCAAGGAAATACTCAACAAGAAGAAATTCATGAGCCGCTTTGAAAGACTCCACGATGAATTCGACTTCTTTCACTCTTTGAACTCGGGAAACACTATTCTTGATCCTTCCCCTATTCTAACTAATTGAATTGACTCTCTTGTCCTCGCCCGGTTCCTGGTCTGACTGCTTGCTTCGCCCCTGGATTTACCCTACCCTATTTATGAACTGTAAAAGAGCAATCAATACTCCTACACTACAGATGGAAGGAACTCTAGGACTCTCCCTGAACTGTAATCAAAGAGGTAGACTCAAGACTCATTATTCTGAACTCCGTAACCTTATACTCTATTCTCTTTATAGGAGAGTAAACTAACTATCTCCTTTGTTTGGGGACTGATTTGACTCCTTTTCCTCTTGTTTTCAAGAGCTATTTTCCTCTCCAGTTTTTGTTCCGGTTCAGGTTCTGGTTGAACTATCTCTTTTCTTTCTTCGTGCTTATTTCAGGAAGCACTTCGACCACTGCTGGTTGTATATGGACTGATTTCACTCTTTGACTTCCTCTCTTGTGATGATTTACCGACGAAAAGAGGTCAAGCCGATAGGACCTACTCGAACAATCGCCCTAGCCCTACTTGATCAAGCTGATTAGCAAGTGGACCAACTCGTTGACGTTCATTTGATTGACTGTGAATCTCAGACTGTTCCCCTTCCCCTTTATCTTCTTTAGTCAATTCTAATTGTTCACTCTTAGTTGACCGTTTCGTTGGGGCTGTAACTCAAAGAGGAAGCCCTGCGCTCCCTCTCCCTTTGGTCGAGCTGTTTCACTCCTCTCCCTTTGGTCGAGCTGTTTCACTCCTCTCCCTTTGGTCGAGCTGTTTCACTCCTCTCCCTCCAGTGTATAATTTCTGGATCTACGAAATGAGTGAAAAAGGGGTTCTTTCCCGAGATGAGTTCTTGCCATTTCATTTTGACAAAAGAAAGGAACAAACTTTAAAGGAAATGTATATTGATAGGTTCAATCGAGTCCCGTTTCTATTCCTCTTTCGTTGGTTGTTGGTCTTGCTGGCTGTGTTGCCTGGTCGGTTTAGGGTGCTCTGGCTAATATGACTATCTTGCTTCTTCCTCTTACGGGTCATCATACCAATTAGTAAAGGTGGAGGGGGACATATGAGTACGCGAAGGGCAGAGAGTTTAGACGTAGACGAATCCAAGCCACCGAGGTTACAAAAGGTAGGAACGAATTGGATAAATAGTTGAGGGTGACTTTTCTAGTTATTCCCGCTCCAGTGTTGGTTGCTTTGATAAGATAAGGAATCAATACAAGGGGAATAAGATTCAGATTACCTTGTTGATCGAATATCTCAAGCAAAGAACACTTTGTTTGAGATTCGAATCACTCCAGAAGCAAGATCGATCATGTCTAGCTTCAATGATTCTTGTTGATCAAATATCTCAAGACAAGAACACTTGATTGAGATTCGAATCACTCCACAAGCAAGATTGATCATGTCGAGCTTGAATGATTCTACATGCAACCTAAACTACATAGAGTTGCAAAGAAACTTAGCCATTGGCTAAAGAAAAGCACAAATGCTTCTTTTGATATATCTTTTAAGTCTTATTACAAATACAACATAGATGGCTTTATATAGCCTCAAAATGAAACTATTAAAGGCATTCCAAAAGTTGTAACATTCACACTTTATGGCCATAATTAGCCATTATGTAAATGTAACCGAAATTAAATAAAAAGTCTTAAAACACAATAACTCTAAATTATAACCCACCCAAAATTTACAACAATCAAACTTTATTCTTCTTCAATGTAGCATGAATTGAAACATCTTTTGATTATTTTGATAACCTTTTCTCCACATCTTCATTGAAGCATATTGTATGATTGATGTCTCTTGGTTCATATCACCTTGTTACACAACAAAGAGAAGGGACAGATTTCGAGCGAGCGGGTTGCTTCTCCGGAGAAAGATGCGCTGGTTAGGCAGACCAAAAGACGTAAAGAACGCGGAGCGTGAAGTGCAATTAGATCCATAAGATGCGCTGGTTAGGCAGACCAAAAGACGTAAAGAACGCGGAGCGTGAAGTGCAATTAGATCCATTTTGAGGACGAGTTGAAGAGACCAAAAGACGTAAAGAACGCGGAGCGTGAAGTGCAATTAGATCCATTTTGAGGACGAGTTGAAGACAGAATGGAGGGTTACGGTTGTGGTCCGACATGTTGATGAGCCTGAAGCAAACAGGCTACAACCTACGCCAAAATGGCCAAGACTGAGGGGAGGGGCAGAATAGGCAGCCAGCCTGCTAGATTGAAAGTACTTAGCCAGGGGGAGTCGAGACCAGGCAAAGAACGAAAAGGCAAGGGCCTAAAGTCTCGAAAAGGCAAGGAATCCAAGAAGAAAAAAAGCCCTGAGGCCAAGAAAAGCGAGCTCAAGATCAGGAGCCAAAGAAGCGGACCGAGAAGAAAGAGGGAAGGTTGAATCTGCTCCAAGCCAAGAGTTCCTTAAATTGGATTAATCTCGTCCAACTGGAAATGATAACAGAATCCATAGGTCATTAGAAGGAGTTACAATAAGCGGATAAATAGAGTATACCACCTTACTCCTCTACGAGGGAGAAAGCAAATTGAGGAACCCGCGGAGAAAAACTCAATCAAATTCATTGTTAGCCAAGGCGTGGTAAAGACAAGATAGACTTTGATCAGACATGCTTGGAATCAGTTTCGATCTGGGTAAAGTCAAGTGAGATTACCTCAATCATTCCCTTCTGTAGGTCTCTTTGCTATTGAACCAGAACCCTTATTACCTGACCGACCAGATTCAACGAGGTAAAAGAAAAAGGGAGAGAAAGACGAAAGATGAAAGAAAAGGTGAGACTGAACAGGCAGGAAGGAAAGAAGAAAAAACCGAAAACCGGAACCTATATGACCTGACCGGAATACGATACTCCCTTCCCCTATTTACCGAGTGTAAAGAAGGAGAGTCAATTCCTTCAATTAAAACCTTATAGCCTATTACCGAGTGAAAGAAGAAATAGGAGAGAGGGAAGAAAAGGTTAATAAAGAAGAATGTTTTACAGTTTGTTTCGTGGAGCGTGAAAGTCGGCGAAGCAAGCAGTGAGTGAGAACGAGTTGTAGAGGTTCAGGATAATTAATCTAACCGTGAGTATTGATCTTTTTCTTTTACCTTGTTCAATCAGGTTCATGAGCTCAGAGGGAAAGAAAGGGGCGAAGCTGCGAGACAAAGGAGAGGAATTATCATCATTTTCTTAGGTCTGAGAATAGGAATCTATTTGATGAAAGATTCTGGCTTTCGTGCTTGACTCAACTCTTGATTGAGCAGTTATTTTTCATAGTCACCCCAAAGCATCGAGACTGAGAAGGAGCCAGCTTCCGTGGAAAATTCAGACTTTCTCAGCCTTTCTTTTTTGCATATTCTCTCTACCCATTCACTTGAGTGAGACAGAGGAGAGGGGAATTTCGTGAAGCTCGTGGCAGACTTTTCACAAGCTACGCGAAGTGGCCGCCTTTGCTCCAAAGACTGGGACCGAGAGGGAGTTGAAAAGCTTTTTGAACCCTCTTGAGTTTCGGCCGAGACTAAAGGAGGTTTCCTTTGTCCCAGAAAAATGAATAAAGGGGAAACTGATTCGAGCAACTCGGTCTCACTGCTTCGCTCGCTCCTCTCCCTTTGGTCGAGTGTCTTCGCTCCTCTCCCGCTTGCCTTGACAAAAAAGGGTGATAATCCGCAAGGAAAGGAATAACGTCGTAGCAGAAGAGATTTTGTTGAGCAAGAGGCTTTTTGACCGAAGATTGGGCTCGCTGATGTTGGTCAGTAAAGAATCACGACAGATTGAAGAATTCCCCTTTGATCAAAAAGATGGATGAGCTTTCTCGCAATGGCTCTCCCCGTTGGGCGCCGTAACTTGGCTGCAATCGTTGGAATTGGTTGGTCGCTTGCTTGAATCTGCTTTTGACTCTCTCTTTGATGAATTTCCTTTTTGCCAGAGATATTCTTTTTGAATGATTGAGGCGAGAGAATCTTTAAAAAAGAGAAAGAAGATCAATCCAATACTTCTGTCGTGCGGAATTCGAAGTGAAATTGGTTATTTGCCTCTTACTAGTCGTCATTGGAAAGGAAGAAAGAAGAACATCCACCGGCGATACGGACTCGCACACCAGAATCAATGATTACGAAAAAACGCTAATTGTGCTGGGAAGGAGAAAGAGAAATCCCCAAAGACTCTGAAGTGGGCCCCGGACGTTCCAGCAATCAAACAAAAAATCTTTCAATCAAATGAGAATCGTAGAAAGGTCTGCCCGAAAGAGAAGCTCAATTTGGAGATAGAGGGACATCTACCGAAGATGCCAGCGGGAAGGGAGCACGAACGAGGTAACTGATGCTTTCCGGTCCAATATTTGTTCATCAATCCTATGGCCAGATTTCATCCTTGAAACGTCACTAAGTTCTTAGATAATCGGCATTTATTTGATTTCAATTTCTTGGCCTTCTGTGAAGACCCGTCGAGAAAGCGGCAGGCTCGGTGTGGAATGAGTCCAAAATCCTGCTGGAATTTCTGAAGAATGCTCATTTGGGTCTCGATCACGTAGTAGTTGGGGTATCGATCAAGCAAGCTGTCAAGAAAGGCGAAAAACTTCCATTTTAGTGCGGACAGAAGGCATTTTCTTATTCTGAATCTAGTGGCCGGTGAATCACTAAAGAGAACATTTGGGCGAGATTCTTCATCTAGTGGCCAATCACTAATCAAATTCTTTTATACACTCGCAGTCTCCTCAAGTTATAGCGCTCAGGAAGAAAGGAATTGAGGAAAGAATTTCTGGGAGGGATAGAGTTTCTAAATTCTTCATTCTATAGACTCATAGAGAGTTCAGAATTCTAGGCTTGTTATTCTCTTCTCGCTTGGAAATTCTTGTCAGAGCTTAGGGAACAGGATTTTGTCCTAGGAACTACGCGTTCTATGATAGGAGTTTCAGTATTTGCCCTTGGGTTGCGACTCCAATTCCTTTGGGGACAGGGAGAGGAAAAGGAAGTTTGAAAGCACTTTTCGCTTTGCTCGCGACTCACTTCTCTGATTTTGACTGAACTTGCTGTCCGGAAAACGACCGATCAAAGGAATTGGGTCACATTTTATTCATTCACATGGATGAGGGAAAATCTGCCACTCATTTGGCGACGCCGGATTTGCTCGCTAAGTAGAATTGCTTGACGAGACCCGGGAGGCAAACCATTTTGCTTTTGATTTGGGGGGAAACCAAGCTGCTGACGGTCGGGGCGAGAAAAAACATTGACCCGCGAACCTGCCCAAACTAGGAAGGGGGGCGAAGACCTACGCTCCCGCTTACGAACGAAAGACTACTTTCCAAGCCGAATCAGACTGAATATACGCTGAATACGACAGATTCACAAGTGACTAAATCAGTCAGAACATGAAAAGCTATCTTGTCAATAGAGGAAAAGAAAAGAACCACAAAATCAGAGGGAAGTGAAGCAAGGATTGGCCCCACTCTCACTCAGGGACTTAGCAGACAGGGAACCCCAATCCAATCTCGACGAAAAACAAGGGATTCCCACAGGAGCAAATCAAGATGAATACTAATTACGGTACGGGGAATAACGAGGGAAAGGAAAGAGCACGATAGACGAAGGAGAGAAGCCCAGAAGAAGGAGAATGAATCAGGTAGGGAATGAAGTAATCAAAGAAAGCAAAGCCTAGTTACCGAGTGAAAGAATAAATAAAGAGGAGAAAGCAAAGAACAGAAAAGAGACTGAAGGAGAGAAGCCGAGCGGAAGGAGAGAAGCCTAGTTGAGTGAACTCCTACATGAATTAGCTGCTTTGAAAGACGAAACCGAAAGATTAATGAAAGTGAACTCCTACATCTGACGAAAAGAGAGAGATGAATGGGACTAAACTTCGTAACCTCTCCAACTCGTCTTCTTCCTTCACTGATATTACCCGACAAGAATGAAAGAATCTGAACCAGATATTCCAGGAGAGTACGGAAAAGCAAAGAGATAGTTCAACCAGAACCTTTATTTGGAGAATGTAAGAAAAGAAGAGGAAACCTCAAACCTGAACCTGAACCTTCTGCGAGCGAGTTTACAGTCTTTGTTGATTGAAGAAGAAAATGAAAGATGAATGAGACAAAACCTATTACAGTGATAGAATAAATGAATTAGCAGACAGGAGAACGACTTACTCCTGAACCTCTATGACCTGACCGGAACCTCCCCCGGAACCGATATGACCTGAACAGCTTATTCATTCAATCCGTAACCTGAACCTGAACCAGAACCTTTACTGGAGAGGAAAGAAAAGAAAAGAGATTGAACTACTTTACCTGAACTTGATTGAACTCTGACGGACCATTAAGAAATTGATTCTATCCCCATATAACTGTAAAACATTAAAATCGCTTTTTCCCTAACAGCTGAAGCTTTAAGAAAAGAAATTCTATCCAGCATAGGGGTAAAACATTAAAAGACCTTTTCCCCTAATAGCAGCACAGGAAATCAAATATTTTGTATCCACCATAGGGGTAAAACATTAAAAGCGGTTTTCCCCTAATAGCTGGAACTTAAATCAAAGAAATTCTACCCCCCCCCCCCCCCC
>NW_019268647.1:30293-37793 GCF_002738365.1 Cucurbita moschata
CCCCCCCCCCCCCCCCCCGTATTTTTGGGGTAAAATCTAGTAAAGGTAATTAAGAAGTCAATCCTGAAGATGAATCAGAGTTCACTGTCAGTCAATCCTCAACTCTCGATTCATTCGTTCTCTTGATCTTCTCCTCAACATTCTTTCTCGTTCACTGTCAGGAAAGACTGAAGCAAGACAAGAAAGATGAATGAGACTGAACCTCTATGCCCTGACCCTATTTACCTGATTATTCATTCAATCCTGTAAACTCATCAAATGAAAGATCAATCTCCTTCTTCATTCTCCTTCCTTATTGATGGAGGTAAACGAAGAGAAAGAAAGATCAGCGACTGAACCATTCCAGAATGAGGGAAAAGAGAATGAAGAACCTTTACAGGCAGGAGAGTCAATTCATGAAATCCGTAACCTTTGGCTCTATTCCCTTCCCCTATTTTGTTGGTCATTTCACTCTGGAACATAGGCTGGCTTGGCTAGCTGGCTTATCTCCTTCCCCTCAGCCGGCTGATTGATCTTCTCCTTTCAAACACAGTAAACAAGGTCGCTTAGCTCCTTTACCTATTTCCCTTATTCATTCAATCCGAAACTGCTGTCGAGTCAATGAATTCAATCCTCTTTGTTCGAGTCTCATGGTTCTTATTCATTCAATCCGTCACCTCTACAACTATCAGTTTGCTCCTTCCCCTATTTATTCAGGAACTGATCAAGATCCTTATTCTGAAAGTGTTGAAAGTCAAGACGAAAGAGAAAACCTTTTGTATTTAGCATAGGGGTAAAACATTAAAAGAGCTTTTTCCCTAACAGCTGAAGCTTCAAGAAAAGAAATTCTATCCCCCCCCCGGTATTTTGAGGGATAAAACAGTCCATTTGACCCTATTTCCCTCGGTAACTCGACTGTAAACACTCAAAAAACTAGAAAAAAGCTATCCTCCCCCGTATTTTTAGAGATAAAAGTCTATCTTTACCCTATTTTGAGGGATCAAATCTAGGTATTTAGGGCCGAGGTAATTAGGAAGTCAATCCTGAAGATGAGTGAGAGTTAACTGTCAGTCAATCCTCAAGATTCATTCTGTAAACACTCTCTAAGAATCAATTCGACTTAACTGTTAGTAAATCCGAAAGATTCCTTCTATCTCTCCCTTATTTTTTGGGATAAAATCGAGGTATTTTGGGCCGAGGTAATGTTGAAGTAGAAGGAAAGACTATCGAAGAATCAATGATCGTTCACTGGAAGTCAATCCTCAAGAGAAAACCTGAACCTTTATTCCCTTCCCTTATTTTAGGAGGTAAACTCGGTCTCACAGCTTCGCACCTTTCCGATTCATTCTCTTGTAAACACTCCTTATTCATTCGCCTATTCTTGTCTCATTGCTTCGCTCCTCTCTGTCCCTCTGGGCTATTCCACGTGCTATTGAACGGTAAAGTAAAGTGGCTAGCTTCGCTACTGATCTTTCTGTGTTCTTTACCTGAACCTTCTCTTTCACTCGCTCGGTAAATTAAATACGTTAAAGCATCTTCTCTTCTGCCCTGTCCTGTCCTGGACTTGACTTAGAGTAGGGTCTCGAATCTTTTCTTTCTCTTTTCCTCTCTCTCCCTATTTATGAACTGTAAAAGATCAATACTCCTTGCTTATTCTTTCTCCTTCACCTGAACCTAGTTATCAACTCTGAGTTTACCTTTCTATTCTAAATAAATTATAAGGGGAAAGCCGAAAGCAAGACAAGATTCATTCTCCGCCTCTCTCTCTGTCTTAGTCTTTAATAGCTTTCTTTGTTTTATTCCTTGATGGAACTGTAAACACTCAACAACTTTCACTCGGTAAATAGGTTAAAGCATCTTATCTTTTGTCCTATCCAACTCTCTCTCTTCTCTTTGCTTTTCTTTCCTTTCGCTTGAAAGACGAAAGAAGAATGATCCTTCGCTCCTCTCTCTCCTCTGATTCTTCCCCCCTAAGAAAATGATGATAATTCCTTTCCCTCTTCGCGCTCTTTCACCGGTCGGTTTCACAATTCCATTACCTTCACCTTCCTTTATAGACTGGGAGTTTTTTAAGGGACTCTGACTTATTGTTTCAGGAATCATCAATCGTCATAATGACCAGAGCAAGCCGCAGGCCAACCTACGCCTTTTCCTCAACGTCACTGCCATCTCACGACTTGGATTTGAACCACTGAAGCTACTTTCCCTTTAGTAGATCGTGAGTGGGTCTGTTGTCCTCCTCATTATATTCCTCCTAAAATCAATAGCATTTCGTCGGAATAGATCCTGTCTTTTCACCTTAGTAGTCCTATGCATAGTCAGTACTATAGCGCCAATCATGGCTACTAATAAAATCAGCCTAGAAAGCAAAAACCAGACGGAATAGTAGGTATAAAGTAAATTGCCCAATGTTTCCAAATTAGTCCAACTTCGTACCTTTTCAGCATAAACTGTATATCTGAGAGAGGTCGTATTTCTTTGGGTTGGTAGTAACGGAATGGTTTCATTATCTAAAATGAAGAACATTTCCCACCAAAAGATCAGTCCAATAATACCACTCACTAGTAAATAGCGCAAGACTGATTCGTGAATCTCCGCTATTTGAATATGGAACATCATAACAACGAATAGGAATGAAACGGCTATAGCTCCTATATGAACTACTGGGAAGATCATAGTGAAGAAGTCGGGACCTAACAAAAGAAGTAAACCTGAAGTGTTGTGAAAGACTGGGATGGGAAACAAAACGGAATGTACCGGATTTTTAGCACGTACAACCATCAAACCAGAGACCAAAGCTGGGATCGACAAAACGGAAAGTATCATGGTACGTCGTCCTTCCCTGAAATGGAACTTTCATGCTGGAGCAAGAACTAGCGTGAAAGTGGATCTATTACGACCAGCGCGGTTGTTCGTATTTCATTTTCTTCGTCCAAGTCAAGCCCCTCTTAGAAAGCACTCGCTGAGTTACGTACGGAATCAATCTCAAATCTCTCTCGACGTCGAGAATTTGTTATGTTTCTAGGTCGATCAAAGGTTCGGCTTGCTTCTCCCCCACCTTTTAGCGTTATGGGCCCCTGAAAGAAAAAAGAAACCTGAAAGAAAAAAGAAAGAAGAGAAATTAGGCCATCTGATACTGATAGTCGACTGCTCTATAACGGGCTTCCCCGTTCCCTGGGCTCTGCTCGCTCGTATACGCTTCAATCCTGCAAGTAATAATAGACAAACTCTCTTTCCTTGCCTACATTAAGATTGAAAACTTGTTGAAAAAGGCAATCAAACAAATAGTGAATCAATATCTAGATGGATCCCTATCTTTATCTCTATCCACTGGGATACAGCTACATATGGATAGAAATCGATCTATGAATCGATCTAGACGAGACTCGAGACGGATAGATATGTCCGAGCGAGCCGATCTTTATATGTTTTGGCCACGTTTGTTTGCGCTCCAAAGAGGAAGGTTTGGATCTTTCAATCTTATGTCATGAGGGATGTGCCCTATCTTAGGTCCATAAGATACCACAACTTTTAGTGTTCTATGATTCACCTCCGAATAATGAGTAGGTAGTTCGATCCTTTTGATTTTGCTCTTCATAATAAACTGATGGGGGGATGCGGAGCAATAGGTCGAATTACTATATAAGGAAGAGTTGTAAACTATAGGACTGATTCTCCGAGTAGGAAGATCTCGGTTTTTCTCCTTCCTTCTATTCGATAAGAATAGGGATTGAAAATGATACAAATTCCTCTTCATTCTGTTGTGCTCAGCGAAGGAACAACCTAAGCATTCTGTTGTTCTCATTCCTTTCTTGTCTTGCCCAAAAACTTTCTGTATTCTCATTGGCGAAAGACTCTCCCGTGGCAAGGTTTTACACATAGGGGCACTTTCTCTCGCTTGCCGTTAGTCCGTCTAGCGCCTTTCGGTTCTGGCCCGCCCCGTGTGTTAGCTTGGGTTAGATTTTGGAGTCTGGAAGACATCCTTGTATTCTTTCAAAAGGTCAGCCATTCTTCTCCCATTAGACTTGATAATCCTTTATCAGATCTTTGTTCCTTCTCTCTTCCAGTTCTCTCTCTCCATAGACTAGATTTGACAGGGGCGGGGAATACCATTCTAATTCTATTCTATCAATAAGAAGAAGAAAGTAGCAATTCCGTTTCCAATGGTTTGAGCATGGAAGCAACCTACTATCTATCGATAGGCGAGAACAGACAGCTATGTTATTGGCAGCTTCGCCTATCTATTCTATCATGGCCGGCTTGGAGACAAAAGAGTAAGACCATCATCCCTGGCTGGGTACGATCATAACTTGATTCATTCGTTGAACCTTGGGGATAACCATTAGCATTGAGGTCAATCACCACACCACCCATATAAGAAATACGACATTCCATTCCTTCCGCGACAGTGCATGGTCAACGCACACCAAACCTAAAGCGCCTACATTCCGCTTGCAGCCAATCCAACCACAACCTAACTAAACTAGCACGAGATTCTACAATCGAAACTACTGGTAGTCTTGATTGAGGGGACTCCTCCTATAATAGTTAGCAGTACTGAACAAGCGAGTCATCGGTCCGGAGAAAGAAAAGAAACTCGCTTAACTCGCTAGGCCTTCGGAACAAAGACAAGGTGATTCTGTTCATGCTTCAGACGATCTGGCTACTAATTATAGATAATACTAGAATATTCGAAATGAGACGAAAGGCGAACCTATAGAGAGGCCTGTTTTAGCGCGTTTACAAAGGTAACCGGTTGGTTGGTTAGGTGGACTTTGACTTTTGAAACGGTTGGACTGGGAATGAAAAACCTCTGCTAACGCCCTTTGGCTAAGATCTTTTTTTGATCAGCAGCAATGAATGTCTTGTGTATCTATGAAGAAAGATTTCTCCCCGCGTTCAGACCCTGAATGCCATACCTTGCTTCAGGCGATTCTCTCGCGAATCATGCATAGTTCCGTTTGCCCGGGGAAGGAATGTCTGTGATCCGCTCGGTATAGTGCTGGATTTCATGGCCGACATCTAACCGGCACGAGCCGACATGAAAGGAGTTCCCCGCGAAGCATTTTTCTTTCGTCCTTGGATGTTCTGTTCGATTCCGGTGCTTGCGTTCTGATGTCCGTAACCCTCGCGATTGATTGGGAAAAAGAGCGAAAGCGAGAAAGATGGATTGTTATCCGAAATCGATAGGAATTCCCCGGGGATATCCTGCCTTCTAATAGATGTTCTGTCTTTCAAACATCCAATCCCATGCTAAAAAGAAAACCGAGCGATTGCTAGTCAGCTTTCATTTTTGGAAATAGAAAGGTAGGGGCTGAGGCTCTTCAGGCTTTACAACTTGTGCTTCAATTAGGGAATGGCATGGATCAATCACGCGGTTCTGCAGCGTCCTCCAACTTGCTGTCTGCTCCCCTTCACTTTCTTTGCTGGATAGGAAGATGCGAATTGCAAGGGCCTTCCCACCACGCGAAGTTCAAACCTCGCCGGAGAGAGAGAAGCGAATTGAACCCCGGTCTCAAATCCCTTCGCAATCGAAGGTGAAAGCGGGAAAAAGACGACTCAACCCTTTTTGTCAGCCGACTTGTTAGGAGTAGGGGCTTTCTCGCCATACGTACCCAGACAGACAGACAGACAGACAGACATTACACCAATTGTGGCTGGCCCAACAGTTTCCAGAATGCCGTTGTCAGTTGATCCGGCTTATGCGAGGCATCCGCGTAGCTCCGAGCGCATTGGAGCTCTTCGCTCGATGTCCCGGGTCGCTTGTAAACCGCAGTTTCGGGGCAGTGGCTTATTTCTAACACCCCCCTTACTAGATCAAACAAATAAAGCTCTATCCATTGAATGAATAAACTTCTCCCTCCCGAACCAAGGGTCAGTCAATGGTTCATTGCTAAGCCTATCTCAGTGATGTTCAAAACCGGGAAAATCATGCTAATTTCATACGAATCAGTATGATGCTAAGGTATTTCCTTCTTGATTTTGCTTTGTTAAAGACCTATCTATCATTGAACTAACTTATATCTAATATGAGAGGGGATTAGTGGGTTTGGGTCTGTGCTCCGGCTGTGCAAGATGGTGGAGATGCTGTTGTGCTTTCGCCGTAGTCTTTCTATTTGATTGTTGTGGTTGTGTGTTTCGAGATTGAATTGTCACGAGGCTATCTGATTATGCGGGAATCCCTAGTTTTCCTCTCTGAGGTTGATTGAATCTCTCCTTATCGGATTGTAGGTCTGCTTCACATGGATCTCCCGCCTCGTTTGAGTGCTGCTTTTTTCTGATCTTCATCCGGCTAAATTTCTCATTGTAATTTCTTTCATTATCTTGAACTTGATAGTGAAGATTTCGTAATGGGTTTTTTCTTCTTCTTTTCTTTTTCGGTATGCCGCTCCGCGATCAAGGAGCGAAAGAACCAACAAGTGGTGATATGAACAAAAGACATCAATCCTACAATATACTTCAATGAAGATGGGCAGAAAAAGTTGTCAAAATTATCAAAAGATGTTTCAATTCATGCTACATTGAAGAAGAATAAAGTTTGATTGTGGTAAATTTTGGGTGGGTTACAATTTAGAGTTATTGTATTTCATTATTGTATTTTAAGACTTTTAATTTACTTTAGGTTACAATTACATAATGGTTAATTATGGCCATTAAGTATGAATGTTACAACTTTTGGAATGCCTTTAATAGTTTCATTTTGAGGCTATATAAAGCCATGTATGTTGGATTTGTAAGTAGACTTGGAAAATATATTAAAAGAAGCATTTGTGCTTTTCTTTAGCCAATGACTAAGTTTCTTTGCAATTCTATGTAGTTTAGATTGCATGTAGAATCATTCAAGCTCGACATGATCAATCTTGCTTGTGGAATGATTCAAATCTCAAACAAGTGTTCTTGCGTTGAGATATTTGATCAACAAGAATCATTCAAGCTAGACATGATCGATCTTGCTTGTGGAGTGATTCGAATCTCAAACAATGTTCTTGTCTTGAGATATTCGATCAACAAGGTAATCCGAATCTTATTCTCCTTATATTGATTCCTTATCATATCAAGTGGGCCATGGTGATGTCAGAATTTTCACCTATTTGTATCTATTTAGTGATCAGTCTGCTAGTTTCTTTGATCCCACTCGGTCTTCCTTTTCCATTTGCTTCCAATAGTTCAACCTATTCAGAAAAATTGTCGGCCTATGAATGTGGTTTCGATCCTTCTGGTGATGCCAGAAGTCGTTTCGATATACGATTTTATCTTGTTTCCATTTATTTATTATCCTTGATCCGGAAGTCACCTTTTCTTTTCCCTGGGCAGTACCTCTCAACAAGATTGATCTGTTTGGATCTTGGTCCATGATGGCCTTTTTATTTATTTTGACGATTGGATTTCTCTATGAATGGAAAAGGGGTGCTTCAGATCGGGAGTAATCACTAACTAGTGAGAGGGCAAAAAGAGGGGGGAAGGACAAAGGAAAGAGCGATGCCCACATTAAATCAATTGATTCGTCATGGTAGAGAAGAA